>NC_053390.1:333810293-334110293 GCF_905171765.1 Bufo bufo
TAATGCTGCTAAATGTGCTAAGTAACCATGGCAGCCAGGACTGCAGTAGCGTCCTGGCTGCCATGGTAACCAATCGGAGCCCCAGCGATTAAACTGGGACTCCGATCAGAACTGCCGCTCTGCTGCCACCAATGATGGGGGGGGGGGTTGTTAACCAATGATTTCAATTAGGGGGGGAGAGGGGAGGCCTCAATGGACACCAATGATTTTAATAGGGGGTGGGTGGGGGTGGGGGGGCCACACTAGCCACCAATGATTTTAATAGGGGGTGGGTGGGGGGGCTGCACTAGCCACCAATGATTTTAATAGGGAGGGGGGGCGGCACTGGCCACCAATGATTTTAATACTGGGTAGGGAGGGAGGGGGGGCCGCACTGGCCACCAATGATTTTAATACTGAGGAGGGAGGGGGGTCTGGCCCCCTGCTGCCTGGCAGCACCTGATATATTACAGGGGGCTGTGGTCCGCACAATTAACCCCTCAGATGCGGCACCTGAGGGGTTAAGATCAGGTGCTGCCAGGCAGCAGGGGGCCGTTATGTCCACAGTTCTCAGTATATTCTAACTTGAAGCGTCCCCATCACTATGGGAATGCCTCTGTGTTAGAATATACTGTCGGATCTGAGTTTTCACGATCTAACTCAAATTCGATGGTATATTCTAACATAGAGGCGTTCCCATGGTGATGGGGACACTTCAAGTTAAAATATACCATCGGATTGGAGAAAACTCCGCTGAGATGGTATATTAATATTACCCGAACACCGAACCCAAACCCGAACTTTTACTGAAATGTTCGGGTTCGGGATCGGGTGCCGAACATCGTAAAGTTCGGTATGAACTTTACAGTTCGGGTTCGCTCAACCCTAGATATCAATAAATAAATTGCAAGTTTTACTGAATCTTTGCCCATAAAATTATACATCAATCTGCTCAGCTCTTTCTGCTCTATAACTTGCTGCCTGCAGCTCAGACATCATGTTCAACATTACAGGATCACTTTAAAAACTCCCACATGATAGATTCTTCCCATAGTTTGAGACAGGCATTGGAAGAAGAGTCTGGTTTTGAGAAGTAGTTTTTTGCTGGGTGGCTTCTCCACACCCTGATTGGCTTGATGAGAATGTCTATCCTTATATAAAATAAGCTGAACAGGACAGGGAGAAGCTGTAAAGTGGACTTTTCTCCCCATGCCCATCTCCTTTTTAAACTATAGAGAACATTTATTACAGCCAGCATAATACACACTGGTCTTAATCTATACCCCGCTAGCGGCAGATGACCCACAATTATTAAGAGGCACATACCAAAATGGAAATCTACACCAGCAAGTGAGCTGGTGTAGACTTCTGATATAATCACCTGCACTTTTCACTCCACACCCTGCCCATCCATTTGGAAAATTGGCAAGTTGGGCTCTAAACCCTACAAAATGTCATACAATTTTGTGCAAGCATGTCATGCACCAAACTTTGCAACTTTTTTTGCCGGTTTTCTGGCACAAAGTGGTTGTTAAAGAGGACCTTTCACCGATCCTGACATTGTGAACTAAGTATACAGACATGGAGAGCGGCGCCCGGGGTTCTTTTCTCCCAGGCTGTGAGCTCTGCGCTGCGATTGGCCAGCGCTACAGCAGAACAAGGGCAGACTCCGCCTACCATAACTTAGTGACCGAAATCTCTGCCTACCATAACTTAGTGACCGAAGATACCGGAGGGCATAGCAGGAGAACGGAGCGGCGCCCGGGGATAATAGTAAGTACAGTGAGATCCCCGGGCGCTGCTCTCCATGTCTGTATACTTAGTTCACAATGTCAGGATCGGTGAAAGGTCCTCTCTAAATGTCCCGCTTATCTGAAGCAGTGCAGTGTGGCCTATCACCATTATACAATACCAGACTCAAGGATGATGCAGTGAAGAATCACATGAACTCAGTAAGGTATATTCAGAAAATTTCCTACAGGAATTGAATGCAATTTTATTGGACAGTTCACTGAAACTTATAGGGTTGATTACCACATTGAACAAACCTGTCTTGCAGATACAAAAGGGGGTTATTTATGAAATCAGATATGTCAGTTTTGTGGCATAAAAAGTTGCATGTAATAGCAATTGTGACATTTCCATGGCAACTGCAACATTTTTGTGACATTTTATGATCCTCGCCACTTTTCACAGTGATCTGTGAAAAGCTAAGGCCGAATGCACGCGACCGTGGAACACGGTCGTGAGCGGTCCGTGATATCCCGGCTTGGCATCCTGCTGAGAGCAGGAGCGCACGGCGTCATTGGTTGCTATGACGCCGTGCGCTTCATGCCGCCGCTGCACTACAGTAATACACTCGTATTATTTATACGAGTGCATTCGGCCTAAAAGTTTTATTAAACCAGGATTATGGCACTTTTATCGTCTGCAACACTTAAAGTGTCGCAGAAAAGTCACACAAAAGTCGCATCCTATGCCAGGCACCCCCTGGTATATTTTTTTAAGACTATCCGAGCTTTGTCACACCTGTGCAAGTGTTGCTGTGCAAAGGGTTCCCACCCCAGTTTACAATTCATTATGAATCACAGCAGGTGATCTTCAATTCGAATGCTTTTATTTGCTGAGTACATTAAGTAGACATGTGGCAATTCGTGTGTTAACATTTTCGGCGCGTAGGCCTTCGTCAGACACTGAGATTATAATAGAACAAAATTCATCAAAACATAGAAAAATTAAAGAGAAATAGCTAATAATTCCTATACAAGACTGATGTAGCGTTAAAAGATGGCTGTCTACTTCGGAGCAGGTATTATTCTGGAGTGTTCACAATCTCATAAACAGTCACATATTCTTAAGTTTTCAATTTTTTTTTACATATTCATTCGTGGGTCATAGTAGATATCTCTAGCCAGCTGAATGTCCAGCAGGCTGTACCGTCACAGGCGAGAAAAACACAATTGCAAGTTTTGATGCTGAGTACATAATACACGGTACAATAGAATGCTGAGTACATACTATATAACACAGAAGGCTGAGTTATACGATATAGGGCAAAGGTAGAACACTGAATACATACTACATGTTGAAGTCAGAGTGCGGGATACATACTATAGTATGGAACTGAGATACTGTGATCCTAATCACAGACTAGGACCTATATGTCGGGGTGTTGACTGTGTAATTAGAGGTACCATAACTTCACTGACCATCCGGTAGTCGCCCATCAACTTTTTTGGTTACATAATCCTCACTAATGGTGGTAGCTGGATCGGTGTTCGATGGAAGACCATTAAGGAAGAGGACACTTCTCACATTTCAATATTGTATATGGAACAGCAGAGACAGACAGTACACTTAGATGGCAATGCTAACCAACAGACAAGTGCAGTGGAGTAGTCAAATAGAAATCAAAAAACCAAATTAAATGTGGCGTATCCTGTTGTCCCTGATAATCTATTAAGAATTTCATGTGCAGGCCATGATCCCCATTAATAAGACTTACCTGTGCCGCATATATTGAAAAAGGTCGGCACTGCTCATCACATCACAGCAGCAAAGGAACAATTACGCAATTGCTTGAAGTCAGAGGAACTGACATCACTCCAGGAAAAGGTGGAGAAACAATGCAACGATCTACACACCAAAATAGAACTGACTAAATGATCAAAGTATCTTCAAGATTTAGAGGACTATACATTGGGCCGGATATACAGATGGCAAGATCCTTCAGGAACCGCGATCCCGTCCTCACGTGCAAGAAATCGCAGAACTGGCTCAGCATCATCCAGCTCCGGCAGCGATATCTCAGGTGGTTCACAGCCTTCTTTTTTAGGCCGACGCCGAGGCGAAAGAAAGCCAATACAAGGAGAGCCGGGAGCCACCATAAGCGAAATAGATGCACCAAGGAAGACGCGATCTCAGTTAGGACACAAAACCTAATACTTAATCTGTCATCGAAAAATCTAAGTCCGGCCCAGATGAATTTATTAATGAAAGGTTTATCCTTTAGTCCAACTGGGAACCTGGACACTTTTACTTTAGACATGGACCTGTAACGGTTTTTCCGCAATATGCGTCTTAAAGCGCATTTTCATCAAGAGAAACAGGCTCCACAGTCTAATGTTCCCACATCGATTGTTCCTACATTGATCGATTCTAGTCACGACATATTAACTTTGGGACAGTTTGAATTAAAAATGAAAAGCAGTTTTATGCCGCCGAAATCCCGCCATTCAGTGGAGACTTTCATTAATTTGGTTCAACGTGATGTGGACATTCTATTGTGACAATGCAAGCAAGGAAAACTTAACATCAGACACAATTTAAGCATAGAAGAAAAACATGCCCTTGTTGGATGATAAATCCTTGATATTTAAACCAGCCGACAAGGGGGGTGCTCTGGTGGTCCTAGATAAAGAATATTATGTAACTGAAGTTTTGGGTCAATTGAATGACACTCACACATATCAGATGTTACAAACCGATCCAGTGTTTCAAATTAAGGCAGCTCTTCAGGGGGTGGTCGCACAGGCGAGAGAGGATGGAGTCATTGATGCGAAATTAGGCGATTTTTTGATTAATCAACATCCCATCACTCCAGTGTTTTACATTTTACCAAAGGTTCACAAATCCATAACAAAGCCTCCTGGCCGACCAATTGTGGCAGCCACTGACTCCATCCTCTCTCCCCCTGCAATTTTCCTTGAGAAGGTATTAAGGCCCCTGACTCAGAGATCTCAGTCCTATCTACGAGACACGGGACATTTTTTGTCAGAGATCGGTGCATTAGTGACTGATAAGAACTGCATACTGCATAACTGATGTATGCAGTTTATACACCTCGATCACACATGAGAAGGGCCTGATAGCGGTTAGAGAACTACTGAACACTAGCACTTACAAAACATCAGAGAAGATATTTTTTCCTCTCACTTCTTAAAATTGTGCTTGAGCAAAATTATTTTCTATTCCAGGATCCCTTCTACCAACAGTGCCGTGGGACCGCGATGGGATCGAACGTCGCACTGCCATACGCAAATTGCTATATGTCTTATTTTGAGAGTAATTTTGTTTACCCCAATGCATTGTATTTTCAGCACTGCATTTTTTGTATCGATTCATCAACAATATTTTTTGCGTGTGGCGTGGCGACGTTCGATCCCTCATGGAGTTCACCACATATCTTAATTCCGTCTGGGATGAATTACGGTTCACTATGCATTCTGATACTAGTAAGATTTCATTCTTGGACACCTGGGTCTTTTTAGGGGATGATGGGCATATTCATACTGACCTTTTCATAAAAAGCACTGATCGAAATATCTTACTTACCTTTGCCAGTAGTCATCCAGCCTCTACAAAAAAATCTATCCCCTTTTCACAGTATCAGCGAGTTAAGCGGATTGTTAGTAATCCAGATACCCTTAAAACAAGGTTAGAAGAAATGACCAATAAATTAGGCTAGAAAACCCTGAAATCCTAATGCTCCTAAGCATACCAGCTTTTTTTATTTTTTTATTTTTATTGGAACACTACAGTAGTCATGTGGGTGAGAGTAGGTGGGGTCTATGAACAGTGAGGGGGGTGTAATGAAGTACGGTGAGCCTCAAGATTAATGGGCTGGGTTGTGAAGGTGTTCTTGTATATTATAGTATATTCTTCATCCATAGGGAGTATCTTTAGTAGCTCATCTAGACCCATCTCTGACACACAGCAGGAAAGCCCGTCACTGCTCACCTGCGCAGACAGGAAAGCCCGCCACTGCTCGCCCATGCAGACAGGAAAGCCCGCCACTCCTCACTTGCGCAGACAGGAAAGCCCATCACTCCTCAATTGCGAGTTACAGCAAGGAAGAATCTGGTAAGCCGCATCACCAGTAGATACCGATTCTTGTGTATTGTAAAACCCTGGCTATTACAGCCCGTGGCAAAGAGAATGTATGGTTTAATTTGATAGTAGTGATATTCTTATCAATAGTGGTCAGTATTATAGTAGTCACATTCTTGTACATAGTGGGCATCAGGAAAGCCTGCCGCTGCTCACCTGCGCACACAGGAAAGCCCGCAGCTGCACAACTAGGAAAGCCCGCCACTCCTACCTGCGCAGACAGGAAAGCCCGCCACTCCTCACCTGCGCAGACAGGAAATCCCACCACTCCTCACCTTCGAGTTACAGCAAGGAAGAATCTGGTAAGCCGCATCACCAGTAGATACTGATTATTGTGTATTGTAAACATCTAGGGAAGGTCAGGTAATTATTCATCATTGTTATACACAGGCTACAACACTTAGCTCAGCATGGCAACATGTAAAATCAGACTTTTTCAAAGAGCCATCCTCCAAAGTGTCTTGTACCTCTTCACTAGATCATCAAAATTCAAGTGAAGCCCTTTCATTAGTCACAGACAACAGTTCATCTGATCAACCATCAGATCCAAGAGCCAATAGTGGGACAAAAGATTCTGCCAACACAGCTGAGCCAAATTTTTTAAGTTTATGGCTTCAGGAATTTGCTTTGCCTTCCTCTGGATAAACTTGCAGGAGAACAGGCCGAACTGGATGGACAAATGTTTTTTTTCGGCCTGATATACTATGTTACTATATTTCTAGAAAGAAATGATGTACTGTGAGTTTTATTCTAAGGCTGGCCCAGATATTGCTGGCAAAACAGATTTTATCAAAGGAACCCATAATTTCAAGAAAGAAACTATAAAAAAACATGGAGAGAGTCAGAAGCATAGCAATGCTCGTGACAGTATCATAGCCAGGTGTGCCCCAACAGAGTGTCACGGCCATGCCTATGACCGTGACTCCTGAACCGCATGCGGTTGTCAGCGGTTCTCTTTGGTGTTCAATCACAGGTTGGGGCTGTGGTATTTGCCTCACCTGTGGTTGCCGCTGGCAACAGTGTGTATGGGCAGCGTAGCAGTCGGAGCTGTGCTATTGCAGCTTGCTACGTTGTGCATGCGGTTTTGTGTGATGTGTGTATGTGTGCACTTGCTTTTTATGTTATTGTGTGCACGTCTCCTTTTAGTTGATGTCTTCCCTTCGCTGGTGCTGGAAGGGTTAACTCCCTTCCCAGTGTGTGTGATGTCACTGGGTGTGTCTGACTGTTGGGTGTGGCCTCTTAGGCCTATATAGCCTTGGTGTTTGGCAGGGCTCAGTAGGTTGCTCCAGCATGCTTGCTGATAGCAACCTCCTGTGTTCACCAACTGCCTGTGAGAGCCACCCTTGTGGTTCATAAACCATATGTCACATTTTAGTTTTGTTAAGTTTATGTGTGATGTCTATTTGATGTTTTCCTGTTCTATCTTGTGTTAGTGCAGCTTATGGATCTGGATTCCTGTTTGCACAGGGATCCAGTCAGCAGGGCTGTGGCAGGTAGGTGGAACTCGGACAGTTCACCTGCCATATCCGTAAGTTTGTTTGTGTTCCCCTTTTTCCTGCAGCTTGGCCAGTGAGACCCCTGTTCCTCCGTGTCCATTAGGAACAGGCCGTCTTACCTTGACTCCTAGTCCAGGGACCGGTCGGAGGGTGAGTTAGGGATCCGAGGTTCCGGAGCATGGGTCCTCCTACCTTCAAGGTCGGCCCATGCAGCTAGGAGTTAGGGTCAGGTTAGGGACGCTTTAGGAGGTGACCTGCTCCCTAATCCTGTTGTCCTGGCCGAGCAGCCAAAACATCAACTGGCATCGCACGGCTGAGGATTTCCCCCATCCTCAGCCGTGACACAGAGACACCTTTAGCCCGTTCTGTGTCCAGAGCCTGTGAAAAAATGGCCGAGAAAGATTTCAAAGAAATGAAGCTTAAATTTAATGAGGCCTAAAGAGCTACCATTTACAAAGTTTGCCTCTCAAATCTTGCTTATGAAAAAAACCGGAATGGATATATCCAAAACGTATGATAACGACACTTCATGCGCTGAGTTCATTGGTTGCATTGCGGATGAATTAAGAGCACAAACAGTAAATAAAGCTAGCAAGGAAATTTACATTTCAGTGATAACAGACTGTGATTGTGTACTTAAAGAGAAAATGTGATTGTGTACTTAAAGAGGACCTTTCACCGATCCTGACATTGTGAACTAAGTATCATGACATATACAGCGGCGCCCAGGGATCTCACTGCACTTACTATTATCCCTGGGCACCGCTCCGTTCTCCCGTTATGTCCTCCGGTATGTTCGGGGACTTGGTTATAGTAGGCGGAGTCTGCCCTTGTTGTGCTGGGCGTCTCCTTCTCCTAGGCTGTAGTGCTGGCCAATCGCAGCGCAGAGCTGACAGCTCCCACAGCTTTTCTCCCAGGCTGTGAGCTCTGCGCTGCGATTGGCCAGCGCTACAGCCTAGGAGAAGGAGACGCCCAGCACAACAAGGGCAGACTCCGCCTACTATAACCAAGTCCCCGAACATACCGGAGGACATAACGGGAGAACGGATCGGCGCCCAGGGATAATAGTAAGTGCAGTGAGATCCCTGGGCACCGCTCTCCATGTCTGTATACTTAGTTCACAATGTCAGGATCGGTGAAAGGTCCTCTTTAAGGTACATTTTGTCTGGTACACCAGTAAACAGTCTTGTTGGATTAGCTAAGATTCAGCATTGTCATGCGCAGGGATTACTTAAAGCAATAACAGATATACTTACTAGTGCATTGGATCAAAGTAATCCAAATTGGTGGCAAGATAAACTCAGTGCTTTTGGTGCAGATGGAGCAAATGTTAGGCCCCTTTCAGACGGGCGTTGCGGAAAAATGTGCGGGTGCGTTGCGGGAACACCCGCGATTTTTCCGCACGAGTGCAAAACATTGTAATGCGTTTTGCACTCGCGTGAGAAAAAGTGACGTCACCACAGGTCCTTCAACAAAGGAGACACAAGGAGATGCCGGGCTACGCGAGCAAGTGGATTAAGGTGAGTTAAATTTTATTTATTTTTTTAACCCCTCCAGTGCTATTTTACTTTGCATTCTGTATTCAGAATGCTATTATTTTCCCTTATAACCATGTTGCACAAAATTGTGCTTTTTTTCACACAACGCAGATACGGTGCGATTTTCACGCATGGTTCAGCATTCTTAATACATAATGCTTAGTAAAATAGTGATGGGGTTAAAAAATAAAAAAACAATTAATAAACTCACCCCTAATCCACTTGAACGCTCAGCCTGGCATGTCTTCTTTCTTTTTTCATGAAAAGGACCTGTGGTGACGTCGCCATGGTGATGGACCATGTGATGAGCGCAGTGACATCAAAGGTCCTTTAGCCAGGTCCTGAAGAAAGTAGAAAGAAGAGGAGATCCGCTATGCGATCAAGTGGATGGGGTGAGTTAAATTATTATTTTTTTTTAACCCCTCAATGGACATTTTACTAAGCATTCTGTATTAAGAATGCTATTATTTTCCCTTATAACCATGTTAAAAGGGAAAATAATAAAATCTACACAACACCGATCCCAAACCCAAACTTCTGTGAAGAAGTCCCGGTTCGTGTCTGGGTACCAAACATGCCGATTTTTCTCACGCGCGTGCAAAATGCATTAAAATGCTTTGCATTCGCGCAGAAAAATTGCGCATTTTCTCACAATGCCCCCGGATCTTGTCCAGCCCTCACACGCGACACCCATGTGAAAGAGGCCTTAGTCTTCAGAAAAATTCTCTAATATTACCACAAGCTGTCGCTGCTATTAAAAGTTGTATTATGACAATAGAAAGCATTAAAGAAAAGCCACTCAGACAGAAATGGGAAACTACAGGGTTTTTTCCTGAAAATAGCTGGTAAAGACAACGCCATACCCAGACAACGGTTGCTAAAAGGCGGGATAAAACCACAAGTGTTACATGCATTCATACATGCATTCAGTTTCAAAATATTCACCTGAAAGAAAGCCATTCCAGTTTTATGGATATCCTTAAAGAACATATAAAAAAAACTGTAGAGGTAACAATTACAGAACTGGAAAAAGTGATGATAGGGAAAGACCAGGAAGATAACATAGGAGGTTCGGAAATCATCTGATGGTTTTCTATCTTTTGCCACGAATCTTGGCCTGAAGACTTTATCACGTATGGAGAAGAGGAAATTGACATGCTAATACAGTGGTATAAGCCCATCTTGTTGAAGAATCACTGTGATTTGGAGGCAATCCAAAGTGAGTGGAGATTGCTAAAATTCTTAGGCTACTTTCACACTCACACCTGAACGGATCTCACAAACGGAAAGCCAAAACACGAGTGTGAAAATAGACTTTATCAAAGGTCAGTTTGCAGACGTCAGCAATTTGTGGGAGGCAATCCTGACGAAAGAGCCTTACTCCACCGACTACAAAAATGTTTTACATTTAGTGAACATTATGCCTACACTTCCTATACTTCCGTGTGAACGAGGCTTTTCTGTGCAAAACAGAATAAAATCACAAATACGCAATTCACTTCATATTTCTACACTGGAGGATTTAATCCGAATTTGCTCAGAAGGCCCTTCACCT
Source organism: Bufo bufo (assembly GCF_905171765.1). Lineage (NCBI taxonomy): Eukaryota > Metazoa > Chordata > Amphibia > Anura > Bufonidae > Bufo > Bufo bufo. The sequence continues at coordinate 333,820,751 of NC_053390.1, forward strand.
GAGCTGTTTGATCCCGAGCCCTGCTTGAGATGCTGGTTTGGAGCCAAGAGGAAGAGGAGGCCTCACTATTCTGGATGGCAAGACTATTGGTAGTCAGTGACACTGACTAAGAATCAGAGCAATAAGTTGTCTATTAAGGACTGTAAATAGTTTTAAAGTTTTTGTTGGCTGTAAGAAGAACGAGTCTGAAGGAGAGACATATGGGCAGTCTTTTATTTTTTATTATAATTGTATGTATTTTAAATTTGGCTCCTAAATTTTTTAGATTAGGAGCCAATGGCTCCTTGACATTTTTTTTTGTCTGGAGCATTGCCTTCTTCATCAAATAAATATATATTTACATTTACGCAATTTAACTCTTGTCACTGGCATCACATCGCCGCCTTGGATAAATTTCAAGGCGCTTGCTTAGAAGGAGCTTGTTAAGAGGATTTGAAACAGCAACAAGGCCTTATCTACCATTACTAATCTTAATACTTATTACTTTTCTGTTTATCCCCATGCCCTGTGAAGGCTTAATTATTTTATACATATTATGCACAGATGCAGCAGAGTTGCACAATCAGGTCATAATGCATTAACTAAATGTGATAACTCACCAAGTGTGTGTGTTAACTCTGCTACATCTGTACCTTTTGTTCCATTTTCTGCTTACATATTCATATTTTAGACATATCATGTGTATTTTTAAAGGTTTTTTTTTCATATAAAATATTGTTTATAGTTAGATGCAACTCATAATTATGAACATTTATTGTATTTACATATATAAAAAAATGCTTATATCCCTGAGTATTCCAGGAATAATGTTAGTATGGCTCCACCTGCTGTTTATATTGAGCAGCCTTTCTGTGTCCACCTCAGTAAATGTCTCTTTTGTTTCTACTTCATGTGTGTCAGCGATCCCTGCAGTGGTGAGTCATTTGCTTCTGATGCTACAATGTGTTTTTGCTTTTCAGAGGAGATGCTGATAAAGTTATAAAAGCGTGAGATGGCGTTACTGCAATTGCAATTGCTCAGCATGACCTCTGTAAAGCAGAGAAGATTTTAGCAGTTTAAATGCAGCTGGTTCACCAGACCAGAGTCCCCTCTGAATACATATAGGAACAAAGCGAGAGGCAAAACCAAGTGTGTGTGTCTACCTAACTGCATTTATCTCTCGCAGAGGGCACAAACTTCAAGGTTACACATTTGATGCATGTGCTTGATGGTAACAATAAATAGTACTCAGCTTGGTGGTTACAGTCTCAATTAGTATACAGCTTGATAGTTACTATAAATATTGCACAGTTTGGTGGTTGCAATCTTTAACAGTCTTAAAGGGTTTGTCTGGGTTCTAGATATTGCTGACCTATCCTCAAGATTGGTCATTAATATTATATTTTTTAGGTCAACACACCTGGAGCCCCCATGATCAGTTGTCCTCAGCAGCTGCCAGCACACAGTGGATGAAGACATAAGTAGAAAGCTCCATCAACATTGTAGTGGCTGTACTGGGCAACTGCAGTTCACCTTCCATTTACAATGGTTCTTGATACACCGTCGTAGCTCAGCACTCCTTAGGAAATGAAAGTTCCTCCTCACTGCCAACTAGCTTACTGGAGGCACCCCTTGACTGCAACCCATTAAATACAATGCTAATGCAACAACAGGTGTCTCCCCTGTCCTCAGCTAACTTGCATTTCCACCACTTCCAGTTTTTGTCTTAAAGTCACGGGACACATTAATTCAGCAATTCTGCATTTTCACCAGTTCCTTTTCTGCAGTGCACAGTTCAAGGATAAAGTTTGCCTGAAGGAGTGGTTAAGGGCTTCCGTAGTCTTTATCAGGGCACCCCCTTACATGCTGCCTGTGGTTATGGCATCATGAAATGAACGACAGGTTTATGTTAAAGGAAAGAAAATCTGTGTACCATGGTGGCCAGTAGAAAGAGAAGATAAAATGCAAGAGTCCTCAGTTGTTGAATCCTTTTAATGGCTAAAAGAATAACAAATAGCAAGCTTTTGACACAATATCGGAACAGTCACATATTTAAACACAAAATGACATAGAGAAATACGTAATGTTGTAAATGAGACAAGTAATGCAAAACAGAACTATCAATATGAGGAGAGGAGTAGCAGTGAATAATTGGAGCATGGTTGTGATTAGTGTTGAGTGAAGCAAAGCATTCAAAGCAGAATTTGGTTAAAAATTTAGCAAAACTTTGATTCACAATGAACCAGAATTTCCTCACGCTTCATGGTAACGAACCAGTTTTTCCTAAAATGGCAGCTGCACATGTTCCTAAGTGAAAGTAAGAAGCTCGGGAATGTGGTATCACCCATAATACCGTGCAGCCAGCCAATCCGCAAATAACCATCCCATGTGGTGTCATAGCCCTATAATAGGTTCATCTGCCATTGTCCTGTGAGCTGAGCATAGGTAGAGACGTCGCAAGCTCTCATGTGATAGGGACAGTGTAGCTAAAAAGGATTAATAGGAGAATATTGGAGAGGGAGAGTGCAGGGAGAGTATAGAAGAATATTACAGAGGGAGACTGCAGGGAGACTTATTCTGCATCAGTTTTATTTATTTATGCCTACATTTACTTATTCCTACATCAGCCATAAACTAAGATATGTAATTCAATACCAATAAGATGGAAGCCTTTATTAGTCAAATGCCAGAGTGCCAACCAATACCATCCAGTCTGCACCCCTTAGGGGGCCAAGTCTTAATGATAACCATCCTCATCTTTTGCTGGCTTTACTTCTTCCAAAACATCCTTCAAAGTCTCTATGTCCTAAAAAAGTCAGCAAGATGCAGAGAGATGAGGAGCTGGAAGTTCCTGATGACATATTCTCATCAATATTATCTGATGTGGAGAAGGAGGACCAGCAGATGGCATAAGAAGGAGAGCCCTGCAGGAGAGCAGGAGAGCGCTGGGGCTAGAGAAGTGGGTATGCCATAGATAATTAATATTCTGTGTTTACTGTCAAATAACCTGCAGGAGATTGCAGGCAAGAACAGCAATAATTAGCACATTGTCCCCCCCCCCCCACCTAACCAGCGAAAACCCCATACCAGTAACAGCCCCTCTTTAAAGGTCCATTAAAGGTGCCGTGCGGTCATTAACAATGAAGAACTACTGTACAGTGCGGTCTTCAATATTAAATGGAAGGCAGCTGTGGGCTAATTGGCCGCGCTGTCCTTCATCTCAGCATGGCCACAACCTGACCTCAGCACGGCTGCTCCGTGTTACCTTACCCTAAGGCAGAGTGGCCTGGATATACCCGATTTATAGCAATTCGTGACAAATTAATTCAAAATCAATTTTTTCAAAACTTCGCTCATCTCTAGTTGTGATGCCCTCAGCAGGTCTGAAGAGCACACTCGTAAAGAGTTATAAAATGCATCACATTTATTTCTGTCCAGAGTGTCTCAAAAGTTCTTCACCCCTTACCGACCATCCCACGTAAATTTACATTGGCAGTCGGGCATTTAAAAATGGCTGTTTTAAACAGCAGGCACCCGAGACTAATGTATGCGTTTGTCAATCACATATATTTAACCCCTCAGATGCCATGGTCAAGTGTGACTACGGCATCTGGGAAGTTAAAGACCGGGAGTGCTTGCTCCCGGCCGTGCCCCAACGAGGATTGGGGGAGCTGGAGTGTGTGTAGCAGCCCCTGTACTCAGGAGTGGTACAGGGCTGCCGCACATTAATTCCTATAGCGAGCCTGCCTGTGGCAGGGCTCCAAAGTAATTTAGGGGGTCATTTATCAAACTGGTGTAAAGTAGAACTGGCTTAATTGCCCATAGCAACCAATCAGATTTCACCTTTCATTTTGGACAGCTCCTTTGGAAAATGAAAGAATTAATCTGATTGGTTGATATGGGCAACTAAGCCAGTTCTACTTTAGGCCAGTTTGATAAATGACCCCCTTAGTGTAATTCTAATAGACTCCAATGCTAATGCTAATGTGATTTGCTCAAGCCTAGTAAAGATCTTAGGAAGCCCTTAGGAGTAGCCCAATTCAATTCTGTTCAGTAGACACAGTGGATTTATATCCACTTTGTAACAACTAGCAATAATCTTTTTTAGTTCCTTGGTGTATTTTTGTATAGGGTTAGCCTCCAGTTTTTAGTAGTATTATGTGTCTTTTAGTTCTCTCCGCACTTCCTTCATGTAGTCTGATGTGTTCATTATTACTATGATGAATGCATTGGATTTATTTTAATTATTCGTATTGTCTAGAATTTGTATATTGTCTCTCTTCATAAATTGGTTTTCCAACATTAGACTAAAGGTTCTGGCCTATTAAAAGAAATAACTTGACACTTTCCTAAGAGCTGCATGTGGTATTGCGGCTTTTCCCCATTCTCCAGGAGTGAGGTGTAATAATAGAGACAGGCCAAAGACAAGAGTGGTGAACTTTTCAGAAAAAAAAAACATACCTTTTTACAATATTGTAAAACAAATTTAACTGCATAACAAATGTTCATTCCATTCAATTTATTTTGCTCTCTTCAGTATATTTCTTACATTTAATTTAAATTATGATAGTTTTGTAGATAGTAAAATACTAGGAGAAAATAACAGTAAACTAAACTCACTTTATAATATGGAAAACAATAACATGTGTAAGTCTCTTATTGAGTATATGGAACATTTGCAACTGCTCCAAGAAGTTGAACTATTTTTTTTTAAATAAATAAATGCGAAAAGTTTGATTTCAGTTAGAAGACACTGCGTACTATCACAGCAGAAATTCAGAGCAAGCTATTATGTTGACAGCTATGCCATAAATTTATTGTGATGGTATCTTGTAATGAATGTTTTCACAGTGCATGTGATTAATATACGGAACTGACTCCTGCCAAATGGAAGCTCTGAATGCTATTATATTCAGACTCACTTGCTTGGCTGGAAGGATTCTTAGCATATTGTATTATGCTCATAAAAATCCAATCTCTTTTCAATAAGGAAAAAAGGTTTCCAGCATTGTAACAGTAGCATGAGAAAAAAATGATGCTACAAGTGAATTTCATAGCGGGGGTGACCTCTAGTGTAAAGTAATAGCATTTTATCATTCCCAAGGGTTTGACATAAAGCACTTTGCCAATTAGACTATACAGCATAAACATAATTGCATAACACACTTTAATATAATTTTTTTTTCATTTTTCTTTAGCGAACAGTGGTACTAGGTGACACTTAACCATTTCATCCAAAGCCAAGCTATTCCAGTTTCTCTACGTTTTTTTTTTTTCTTAATATGAAATGTAAAAACTGAATTAACTACCTGGGGAAAAAAAAAAACAATCATTTATACACTAGCATCTATGACTTAAATATTAACTAGAAATAGAGAAAATGTCTTAACCTCCTGAAAAACACTGTGGGGGAGTCATTTATCAAACTGATGTAAAGTAGAACTGGCTTAGTTAATCAGATTCCACCTTTCATTTTTCACAGCTCCTTTGGAAAATGAAAGGTGGAATCTGATTGTTTGCTACTAAGCCAGTTCAACTTTACCCCAGTTTAAAACATTTCCCCCTGTAAATCTCCTAGACATTATCAAGATAATTATCCTACCTAACAAATGGGCATGGTGTGGGAGGGAAGGGGATGGGCCGGCAGGACCGTCTCATTCATCATTTTCTATGCCTATTGTAGGAGTAGAAAAAAGTCTAAATGTAAGCTGGCTTACATTTAGACTGGCGCTGGATGCACAAAGTTATGTATGGGCCGTCGCCTCTTTATAACTTCAGAGGATACACCACCAGATATAGAAGCTATTAAGACAGACGTCTAAAACACTGGTCTTTAACCTCCTCAGGACCGCCGCACGCAGGATTGCGTCCTGGCGGCGGCCCTGTTATTCCTCCTGGACGCGCCGGCGCGTCATCTCGCGAGAGGCGAGATTTTCTGTGAACGCGCGCACACAGGAGCGCGCGTTCACAGGAACCGGAGGTAAACGAGTGGATCTGCAGCCTGCCAGCGGCGATCATTCGCTGGCAGGCTGTAGATGCAATTTTTTTAACCCCAAAAAGGTATATTAGACGCTGTTTTGATAACAGCGTCTAATATACCTGCTACCTGGTCCTCTGGTGGTCCCTTTTGCTTGGATCGACCACCAGAGGACACAGGCAGCTCTGTAAAGTAGCACCAAACACCACTACACTACACCCCCCCTGTCAATTATTAACCCCTTATTAACCCCTGATCACCCCATATAGACTCCCTGATCACCCCCCTGTCATTGATCACCCCCCTGTAAGGCCTCATGCACACGACCATATTTTTTTGCGGTCCGCAAAACGGGGTTCCGTTTTTCCGTGATCCGTGACCGTTTTTTCGTCCGTGGGTCTTCCTTGATTTTTGGAGGATCCACAGACATGAAAAAAAAGTCGTTTTGGTGTCCGCCTGGCCGTGCGGAGCCAAACGGATCCGTCCTGAATTACAATGCAAGTCAATGGGGACGGATCCGTTTGACGTTGACACAATATGGTGCAATTTCAAACGGATCCGTCCCCCATTGACTTTCAATGTAAAGTCAGGAGTTAATATACCATCGGATCAGAGTTTTCTCTAATCCGATGGTATATTTTAACTTGAAGCATCCCCATCACCATGGGAACGCCTCTATGTTAGAATATACCGTCAGATTTGAGTTACATCGTGAAACTCAAATCCGACAGTATATTCTAACACAGAGGCGTTCCCATGGTGATGGGGACGCTTCAGGTTAGAATATACTAAAAGAACTGTGTACATGACTGCCCCCTGCTGCCTGGCAGGTGCTGCCAGACAGCAGGGGGCAGCCCCCCCCCTGTAGTTAACACATGTGTGGCCGGCCACCCCTCCCTCCCCTGTAGTTAACTCATTGGTGGCCAGTGGGCCCCCCCTCCCCTGTAGTTAACTCATTGGTGGCCAGTGGGCCCCCCCTCCCCTGTAGTTAACTCATTGGTGGCCAGTGTGGCCGGCCCCCCTCCCTCCCCTGTAGTTAACTCGTTGGTGGCCAGTGGGCCCCCCCCTCCCTATTAAAATCTCCCCCCTATCATTGGTGGCAGCGGAGTGTACCGATCGGAGTCCCAGTTTAATCGCTGGGGCTCCGATCGGTAACCATGGCAACCAGGACGCTACTGCAGTCCCGGTTGCCATGGTTACTTAGCAATTTGTAGAACCATTATACTTACCTGCGAGCTGCGATGGTCTGCGTCCGGTCGGGAGCTCCTCCTACTGGTAAGTGACAGATCCGGCCAGGAGCTCCTCCTACTGGTAAGTGACATGACCTGTCACTTACCAGTAGGAGGAGCTCCCGGCCGGACCTGTCACTTACCAGTAGGAGGAGCTCCCGACCGGACGCAGACCATAGCAGCTCGCAGGTAAGTATAATGGTTCTACAAATTGCTAAGTAACCATGGCAACCGGGACTGCAGTAGCATCCTGGTTGCCATGGTTACCGATCAGAGCCCCAGCGATTAAATTGGGACTCCGATCGGTACACTCCGCTGCCACCAATGATAGGGGGGAGATTTTAATTAGGAGGGGGAGGGAGGGGAGAAGGCCCACTGGCCACCAATGAGTTAACTACAGGGGAGGGAGGGGGGGCCCACTGGCCACCAACGAGTTAACTACAGGGGAGGGAGAGGGGCCGGCCGCACTGGCCACCAATGAGTTAACTACAGGGGAGGGGGGGGGCCCACTGGCCACCAATGAGTTAACTACAGGGGAGGGGGGGCCCACTGGCCACTAATGAGTTAACTACAGGGGAGGGGGGGGCCGGCCGCACTGGCCACCAATGAGTTAACTACAGGGGAGGGAGGGGGGGGGCCGGCCACACTGGCCACCAATGTGTTAATTACAGGGGGGGGCTGCCCCCTGCTGCCTGGCAGCACCTTCCAGGCAGCAGGGGGCAGTCATGTACACAGTTCTGTTAGTATATTCTAACCTGAAGCGTCCCCATCACCATGGGAACGCCTCTGTGTTAGAATATACTGTCGGTTCTGAGTTTTCACGAAGTAAAAACTCAGCTATGAAAAAGCTTTTATGCAGACGGATCTTCGCATCCGTCTGTATAAAAACTAACCTACGGCCACGGATCACGGACACGGATGCCAATCTTGTGTGCATCCGTGTTCTTTCACGGACCCATTGACTTAAATGGGTCCGTGAACCGTTGGCCGTGAAAAAAATAGGACAGGTCATATTTTTTTCACGGCCAGGAAACACGGATCACGGATGCGGCTGCAAAACGGTGCATTTTCCGATTTTTCCACGGACCCATTGAAAGTCAATGGGTCCGTGAAAAAAAACGGAAAACGGCACAACGGCCATGGGTGCACACAACGGTTGTGTGCATGAGGCCTTAGGCTCCATTCAGACGTCCGTATGTGTTTTGCGGACGGATCAGCGGATCCGCAAAACACATACGGGAGCCTTACAGGGGGGTGATCAATGACAGGGGGGTGATCACCCCATATAGACTCCCTGATCACCCCCCTGTCATTAATCACCCCCCTGTAAGGCTCCATTCAGACGTCCGTATGTGTTTGCGGATCCCCATATAGACTCCCTGATCACCCCCCTGTAAGGCTCCATTCAGACGTCCGTATGTGTTTTGCGGATCTGCGGATCCACGGATCCGCTGATCCGCAAAACACATACGGATGTCTGAATGGAGCCTTACAGGGGGGTGATCACCCCATATAGACTCCCTGATCACCCCCCTGTCATTGATCAACCCCCTGTAAGGCTCCATTCAGACGTCCGTATGTGTTTTGCGGATCCACGGATCCGCAAAACACATATGGACGTCTGAATGGAGCCTTATAGGGGGGTGATCAATGACAGGGGGGTGATCACCCCATATAGACTCCTTGATCACCCCCCTGTCATTGATCACCCCCCTGTAAGGCTCCATTCAGACGTCCGTATATGTTTTGCGGATCCACGGATCCGCAAAACACGGACGCCGCGGATCCGCAAAACACGGACATCAATGTGCTTTCCGCATTTTGCGGATCCGCACATTGCCAGAACTATATAGAAAATGCCTTTTCTTGCGGACAAGAATAGGACATGTTCTATAGGCTCTACAAAAAACGCAGTGTTCGCCCGATCAGGCCTGATCTTGTGCGCACACTATCGTTCAGTCCGCCCCACCTCAGTGCCAGAATTTTTTTTTTTATGATCACTGCAAAAACACTGTAAAATCGCTGCGGCGCTATAAAAAAATCACTTTTGAGGGGCATGGCGAGTTCATAGAAGATTTTTTTTTTTTTGTCACAAGTTAGCGCAAATTGATTTTTTTTTTTTGTTTGTTTTTTCTTACAAAGTCTCATAATCCACTAACTTGTGACAAAAAATAAAATCTAACATGGACTCACCATACCCCTCACGGAATCCAAATGCTTAAAATTTTTGTAGACATTTATATTCCAGACTTCTTCTCACGCTTTAGGGCCCCTAAAATGCCAGGGCAGTATAAATACCCCACATGTGACCCCATTTTGGAAAGAAGACACCCCAAGGTATTTCGTGAGGTGCATGGCGAGTTCATGTAAAATTTTATTTTTTGTCACAAGTTAGTGGAATATGAGACTTTGTAAGAGAAAAAAAAAAATAAAAAATAAATCATTTTCCGCTAACTTGTGGCAAAAAAAATATAATCTAGGAACTCGCCATGCCCCTCATGGAATACCTTGGGGTGTCTTCTTTCCAAAATTGGGTCACTTGTGGGGTTTTTATACTGCCCTGGCACTTTAGGGGACCTAAAGCGTGAGAAGTAGTTTGGAATCCAAATGCGTAAAAAATGCCCTGTGAAATCCTAAAGGTGCTCTTTAGAATTTGGGCCCCTTTGCGCACCTAGGCTGCAAAAAAGTGTCACACATGTGGTATCGCCGTACTCAGGAGAATTTGGGCAATGTGTTTTGGGGTGTCTTTTTACATATACCCATGCTGGGTGAGAGAAATATCTCTCTAAAATGACAACTTTGTATAAAAAATGGGAAAAGTTTACTTTTAGAGAGATATTTCTCTCACCCAGCATTGGTATATGTAAAAATACACCCCAAAACACATTGCCCTACTTCTCCTGAGTACGGCGATACCACATGTGTGACACTTTTAGGTGCCCAAAGGGGCCCAAATTCTAAAGAGCACCTTTAGGATTTCACAGGGCATTTTTTAGGCATTTGGATTCCAGACTTCTTCTCGCGCTTTAGGTCCCCTAAAATGCCAGGGCAGTATAAATACCCCACAAGTGACCCCATTTTGGAAAAAAGACACCCCAAGGTATTTCGTGATGGGCATAGTGAGTTCATGGAAGTTTTTATTTTTTTTCACAAGTTAGTGGAATATGAGACTTTGTAAGAAAAAAAATAAGTTTACACTGTCTGGGCATTGTAGAACCTCAGAAAACATGACAGGTGCTCAGAAAGTCAGAGCTGCTTAAAAATGCGGAAATTCACATTTTTGTACCATAGTTTGTAAACGCTATAACTTTTGCGCAAACCAATAAATATACACTTATTGCATTTTTTGTTTATCAAAGACATGTAGAACAATAAATTTAGAGAAAAATTTATATAGAAATGTATTTTTATTTGAAACATTTTACAACTGAAAGTGAAAAATTTCATTTTTTTGCAAAAATTTCGGTCAATTTCGATTAATAACAAAAAAAGTAAAAATGTCAGCAGCAATGAAATACCACCAAATGAAAGCTCTATTAGTTAGAAGAAAAGGAGGTAAAATTCATTTGGGTGGTAAGTTGTATGACCGAGCAATAAACCGTGAAAGTAGTGTAGTGCAGAAGTGTAAAAAGTGGCCTGGTCATTAAAGGGGTATTCCCATCTTGCTACTTCATTCTCAATTGCTGCTAGCTAGCTGTTCACTTCCTGGTTTTTCTGCAGCTAAGGCTGGGCGGGCTTAGGCAGCTAGAGTGAAGGCCGGCCACACCTCCTTATGACATCACACTGAGAGCTGAGTCCTGCGTGCTCGTTCATGTGAAAAGTATGACTCATCAGTCTGTAGTGTCTGTGAGGGGAATGGTCACTCAGAGAGCCATGTGAAGTGAGCTCAGTGTACAGTTTTACACATAAAATCTCTGTCTGATCTTTTACAAACCCATTCTGTGCATAAAAAACTATAATTCTGTTTTCAATGACTGGGGGGTGATCACCCCATATAGACTCCCTAATCACCCCCCTGTCATTGATCACCCCCCTGTCATTGATCAACCCCCTGTAAGGCTCCATTCAGACGTCCGTATGTGTTTTACGGATCCACGGATCGGATCCGCAAAACACATACAGACGTCTGAATGGAGCCTTACAGGGGGGTGATCATCCCATATAGACTCCCTGATCACCCCCTTGTCATTGATCACCCCCCTGTAAGGCTCCATTCAGACGTCCGTATGTTTTTTACGGATCCACGGATACATGGATCGGATCCGCAAAACACATACGGACATCTGAATGGAGCCTTACAGGGGGGTGATCAATGACAGGGAGGTGATCACCCCATATAGACTCCCTGATCACCCCCCTGTCATTGATAACCCCCCTGTCATTGATCACCCCCCTGTAAGGCTCCATTCAGACATTCGTATGTTTTTTATAGATCCACGGATACATGGATCGGATCCGCAAAACACATACGGACGTCTGAATGGAGCCTTACAGGGGGGTGATCAATGACAGGGGGGTGATCACCCCTTATAGACTCCCTGATCACCCCCCTGTCATTGATCACCCCCCTGAAAGGCTCCATTCAGACATCCGTATGTTTTTTACAGATCCACGGATACATGGATCGGATCCGCAAAACACATACGGACGTCTGAAAGGAGCCTTACAGGGGGGTGATCAATCACAGGGGGGTGATCACCCCATATAGACTCCCTGATCACCCCCCCCTGTCATTGATCATTCCCCTGTCATTGATCACCCCCCTGTAAGGCTCCATTCAGACGTCCGTATGTTTTTTACAGATCCACGGATACATGGATCGGATCCGCAAAACACATACGGACGTCTAAATGGAGCCTTACAGGGTGAGATCAATGACAGGGGGGTGATCACCCCATATAGACTCCCTGATCACCCCCCTGTCATTGATAACCCCCCTGTAAGGCTCCATTCAGACGTCCGTATGTTTTTTACAGATCCACGGATACATGGATCGGATCCGCAAAACACATACGGACATCTGAATAGAGCCTTACAGGGGGGTGATCAATGACAGGGGGGTGATCACCCCATATAGACTCCCTGATCACCCCCCTGTCATTGATCACCCCCCTGTCATTGATCACACCCCTGTAAGGCTCCATTCAGACGTCCGTATGTTTTTTAAAAATCCACGGATACATGGATCGGATCCGCAAAACACATACGGACGTCTGAATGGAGCCTTACAGGGGGGTGATCAATGACAGGAAGTGATCACCCCATATAGACTCCCTGATCACCCCCCTGTAATTTATCACCCCCCTGTCATTGATCACCCCCCTGTAAGGCTCCATTCAGACGTCCGTATGTTTTTTACAGATCCACGGATACATGGATCGGATCTGCAAAACACATACGGACATCTGAATGGAGCCTTACAGGGGGGTGATCAATGACAGGGGGGTGATCACCCCATATAGACTCCCTGATCACCCCCCTGTCATTGATCACCCACCTGTCATTGATCACCCCCTGTAAGGCTCCATTCAGACGTCCGTATGTTTTTTACGGATCCACGGATACATGGATCGGATCCGCAAAACACATACGGACGTCTGAATGGAGTCTTACAGGGGGGTGATCAATGACATGGGGGTGATCACCCCATATAGACTCCCTGATCACCCCCCTGTCATTGATAACCCCCCTGTAAGGCTCCATTCAGACGTCCGTATGTTTTTTACAGATCCACGGATACATGGATCGGATCCGCAAAACACATACGGACATCTGAATAAAGCCTTACAGGGGGGTGATCAATGACAGGGGGGTGATCACCCCATATAGACTCCCTGATCACCCCCCTGTCATTGATCACCCCCCTGTCATTGATCACACCCCTGTAAGGCTCCATTCAGACGTCCGTATGTTTTTTACAGATCCACGGATACATGGATCGGATCTGCAAAACACATACGGACATCTGAATGGAGCCTTACAGGGGGTTGATCAATGACAGGGGGGTGATCACCCCATATAGACTCCCTGATCACCCCCCTGTCATTGATCACCCACCTGTCATTGATCACCCCCTGTAAGGCTCCATTCAGACGTCCGTATGTTTTTTACGGATCCACGGATACATGGATCGGATCCGCAAAACACATACGGACGTCTGAATGGAGTCTTACAGGGGGGTGATCAATGACATGGGGGTGATCACCCCATATAGACTCCCTGATCACCCCCCTGTCATTGATCACCCCCCTGTAAGGCTCCATTCAGACGTCCGTATGTGTTTTGCGGATCCGTGGATCCGCAAAACACGGACACTGCAGATCCGCAAAACACATACGGACGTCTGAATGGAGCCTTACAGGGGGGTGATCAATGACAGGGGGGTGATAACCCCATATACACTCCCTGATCACACCCCTGTCATTGATCACCCCCCCGTAAGGCTCCATTCAGACATTTATTTGGCCCAAGTTAGCGGAAATTTTTTTTTATTTGTTTTTTTTTCTTACAAAGTCTCATATTCCACTAACTTGTGTCAAAAAATAAAATCTCACATGAACTCACCATACCCTCACGGAATCCAAATGCGTAAAAATTTTTAGACATTTATATTCCAGACTTCTTCTCACGCTTTAGGGCCCCTAGAATGCCAGGGCAGTATAATTACCTCACATGTGACCCTATTTCGGAAAGAAGACACCCCAAGGTATTCCGTGAGGGGCATATTGAGTCCATGAAAGATTGAAATTTTTGTCCCAAGTTAGCGGAAAGGGAGACTTTGTGAGAAAAAACAAAAAAAAATCTATTTCCGCTAACTTGTGCCAAAAAAAAGAAATTTATATGAACTCGCCATGCCCCTCATTGAATACCTTGGGGTGTCTTCTTTCCAAAATGGGGTCACATGTGGGGTATTTATACTGCCCTGGCATTTTAGGGGCCCTAAAGCGTAAGAAGAAGTCTGGGATCCAAATGTCTAAAAATGCCCTCATAAAAAGAATTTGGGCCCCTTTGCGCATCTAGGCTGCAAAAAAGTGTCACACATGGGGTATCTCCGTAATCAGGAGAAGTTGGGCAATGTGTTTTGTGGTGTCATTTTACATATACCCATGCTGGGTGAGATAAATATCTTGGTCAAATGCCAACTTTGTATAAAAAAATGGGAAAAGTTGTCTTTTGCCGAGATATTTCTCTCACCCAGCATGGGTATATGTAAAAAGACACCCCAAAACACATTGCCCTACTTCTCCTGAGTATGGCGATACCACATGTGTGACACTTTTTTGCAGCCTAGGTGGGCAAAGGGGCCCACATTCCAAAGAGCACCTTTCGGATTTCACAGGGCATTTTTTACAGATTTTGATTTCAAACTACTTCTAACGCATTAGGGCCCCTAAAATGCCAGGGCAGTATAACTACCCCACAAGTGACCCCATTTTGGAAAGAAGACACCCCAAGGTATTCCATGAGGGGCATGGTGAGTTCCTAGAATTTTTTATTTTTTGTCACAAGTTAGCGGAAAATGATGATTTTTTTTTATTACAAAGTCTCCTATTCCACTAACTTGTGACAAAAAATAAAAACTTCCATGAACTCACTATGCCCATCACGAAATACCTTGGGGTGTCTTATTTCCAAAATGGGGTCACTTGTGGGGTAGTTATACTGCCCTGGCATTCTAGGGGCCCTAATGTGTGGTAAGTATTTTGAAATCAAAATGTGTAAAAAATGACCTGTGAAATCCTAAAGGTGCTCTTTGGAATGTGGGCCCCTTTGCCCACCTAGTCTGCAAAAAAGTGTCACACATCTGGTATCTCCGTACTCAGGATAAGTAGGGCAATGTGTTTTAGGGTGTCATTTTACATATACCCATGCTAAGTGAGATAAATATCTCGGCAAAAGACAACTTTTCCCATTTTTTTTATACAAAGTTGGAATTTGACTGAGATATTTCTCTCACCCAGCATGGGTATATGTAAAATGACATCCCAAAACACATTGCCCAACTTCTCCTGAGTACGGCGATACCAGATGTCTGACACTTTTTTGCAGCTTAGGTGGGCAAAGGGGCCCACATTTCAAAGAGCACCTTTAGGATTTCACAGGTCATTTTTTACACATTCTGATTTCAAAATACTTCCCACACATTAGGGCCCCTAAATCGCCAGGGCAGTATAATTACCCCACAAGTGAGCCCATTTTAGAAAGAAGACACCCCAAGGTATTCTGTGAGGGGCATGGCGAGTTCCTAGAATTTTCTATTTTTTGTCACAAGTTAGCGGAAAATTTTGATTTTTTTTTTTTTCTTTTTCTTACAAAGTCTCATATTCCACTAACTTGTGACAAAAAATAAAAACTTCCATGAACTCACTATGCCCATCACAAAATACCTTGAGGTGTCTACTTTCCAAAATAGGGTCACTTGTGGGGTAGTTATACTGCTCTGGCATTCTAGGGGCCCTAATGTGTGGTAAGTATTTTGAAATCAAAATGTGTAAAAAATGACCTGTGAAATCCTAAAGGTGCTCTTTGGAATGTGGGCCCCTTTGCCCACCTAGGCTGCAAAAAAGTGTCACACATCTGGTATCGCCGTACTCAGGAGAAGTTGGGCAATGTGTTTTGGTGTGTCACATATACCCATGCTGGGTGAGAGAAATATCTTGGTCAAATGCCAACTTTGTATAAAAAAATGGGAAAAGTTGTCTTTTGCCGAGATATTTATCTCACCCAGCATGGGTATATGTAAAATGACACCCCAAAACACATTGCCCAACTTCTCCTGAGATGTGTGACACTGTTATCAAGTGCATTTAACCATCAATAGTGTGTTTATTTTTTGGCCATATACTACATCAGGGGCAAGTTGAGCCTGTCACAAAGTGCATTTAACCATCAATAGTGTGGTTATTTTTTGGCCATATACTACATCAGGGGCAAGCTGAGCCTGTCACCCAAGTGCATTTAACCATCAATAGTGTGGTTATTTTTTGGCTATATCCTACATCAGGGTCTAGCTGTTATCAAGTGCATTTAACCATCAATAGTGTGTTTATTTTTTGGCCATATACTACATCAGGGGCAAGCTGAGCCTGTCACCCAAGTGCATTTAACCATCAATAGTGTGGTTATTTTTTGGCTATATCCTACATCAGGGTCAAGCTGTCATCAAGTGCATTTAACCATCAATAGTGTGGTTATTTTTTGGCCATATACTACATCAGGGGCAAGTTGAGCCTGTCACCCAGCGCCTAAAAAATAGGCTTCACATTTATATTCATCCAAATCTGTCATTACTGCTTTAGCTGGTCAAGTTATTTAGTGTCCGTCAAAGCACAGTTTTTGTTCTGGGTTGAAATACAATTCCCAATTTTGCAATTCTCAAAATTAGTGGTTTCTGCTGTATCAGGCCTATTTTAAATCTATCCCTAAAAGGGTATATTAGATTCAAGGTGCTGATAGGGTCATTCTCAAGAACTTCACACAGACGCTACAGTGCAGATCCCAGTCTAATTCTGTCCGTAAACGTATACCTGTCACCCAGCGCCTAAATAATAGGCGTCAAATTTATATTCAGCTAAATCTGTCATTACTGGTGTGCCTGTATTAGTGTAATACGGTACCTAAATAGATAGCCAGATAGTGTTAGGTGTCTGTAAAAAAAGGCCTGAATTTGAATTTAATACATTGGCCCGAATAATATTTTTCTTATTGTGGTGAACGGTAACAATGTGGAAAACATCTAGTAAGGGATGCGGACGCGGACATGGTCGTGGTTGTGTTAGTGGACCCTCTGGTGCTGGGAGAGGACGTGGCCGTTCTGCCACAGCCACACGTCCTAGTGTACCAACTACCTTAGGTCCCAGTAGCCGCCAGAATTTACAGCCATATTTGGTGGGGCCCAATGCCGTTCTAAGGATGGTTAGGCCTGAGCAGGTACAGGCATTAGTCAATTGGGTGGCCGACAGTGGATCCAGCACGTTCACATTATCTCCCACCCAGTCTTCTGCAGAAAGCGCACAGATGGCGCATGAAAACCAAGCCCATCAGTCTGTCACATCACCCCCATGCATATCAGGGAAACTGTCTGAGCCTCAAGTTATGCAGCAGTCTCTTATGCTGTTTGAAGACTCTGCTGGCAGGGTTTCCCAAGGGCATCCACCTAGCCCTTCCCCAGCGGTGGAAGACATAGAATGCACTAACGCACAACCACTTATGTTTCCTGATGATGAGGACATGGGAATACCACCTCAGCACGTCTCTGATGATGACAAAACACAGTTGCCAACTGCTGCGTCTTTCTGCAGTGTGCAGACTGAACAGGAGGTCAGGGATCAAGACTTGGTGGAAGACAATTCAGGGGACGATGAGGTCCTAGACCCCACATGGAATGAAGGTCGTGCCACTGACTTTAACAGTTCGGAGGAAGAGGCAGTGGTGAGTCCAAGCCAACAGCGTAGCAAAAGACAAAGAGGGAGCAGTGGGCAAAAGCAGAACACCCGCCGCCAAGAGACTCCGCCTGCTACTGACCGCCGCCATCTGGGACCGAGCACCCCAAAGGCAGCTTCAAGGAGTTCCCTGGCATGGCACTTCTTCAAACAATGTGCTGACGACAAGACCCGAGTAGTTTGCACGCTGTGCCATCAGAGCCTGAAGCGAGGCATTAACGTTCTGAACCTTAGCACAACCTGCATGACCAGGCACCTGCATGCAAAGCATGAACTGCAGTGGAGTAAACACCTTAAAAGCAAGGAAGTCACTCAGGCTCCCCCTGCTACCTCTTTTGCTGCTGCCGCCTCGGCCTCTTCTGCTGCTGCCGCCGCCTCGGCCTCTTCCTCCGCCTCTGGAGGAACGTTGGCACCTGCCGCCCAGCAAACATGGGATGTACCACCAACACCACCACCTGCGTCACCAAGCATCTCAACCATGTCACACGGCAGCGTTCAGCTCTCCATCTGACAAACATTTGAGAGAAATCGTAAATTCCCACCTAGCCACCCTCGATCCCTGGCCCTGAATGCCAGCATTTCTAAACTACTGGCCTATGAAATGCTGTCATTAAGGCTGGTGGACACAGAAAGCTTCAAACAGCTCATGTCGCTTGCTGTCCCACAGTATGTTGTTCCCAGCCGGCACTCCTTCTCCAAGAGAGCCGTGCCTTCCCTGCACAACCAAGTATCCGATAAAATCAAGTGTGCACTGCGCAACGCCATCTGTGGCAAGGTCCACCTAACCACAGATACGTGGACCAGTAAGCACGGCCAGGGACGCTATATCTCCCTAACTGCACACTGGGTAAATGTAGTGGCGGCTGGGCCCCAGGTGGAGAGCTGTTTGGCGCACGTCCTTGCGCCGCCAAGGATCGCAGGGCAACATTCTTTGCCTCCTGTCTCCTCCTCCTCCTACTCAGCTTCCTCCTCCTCTTCTTCCACCTGCTCATCCAGTCAGCCACACACCTTCACCACCAACTTTAGCACAGCCCGGGGTAAACGTCAGCAGGCCGTTCTGAAACTCATATGTTTGGGGGACAGGCCCCACACCGCACAGGAGTTGTGGGGGGTATAGAACAACAGACCGAGGAGTGGTTGCTGCCGGTGAGCCTCAAGCCCGGCCTGGTGGTGTGCGATAATGGGCAAAATCTCGTTGCAGCTCTGGGACTAGCCGGTTTGACACACATCCCTTGCCTGGCGCATGTGCTGAATTTGGTGGTGCAGAAGTTCATTCACAACTACCCCGACATGTCAGAGCTGCTGCATAAAGTGCGGGCCGTCTGTTCGCGCTTCCGGCGTTCACATCCTGCCGCTGCTCGCCTGTCTGCGCTACAGCGTAACTTCGGCCTTTCCGCTCACCGCCTCATATGCGACGTGCCCACCAGGTGGAACTCCACCTTGCACATGCTGGACAGACTGTGCGAGCAGCAGCAGGCCATAGTGGAGTTTTAGCTGCAGCACACACGGGTCAGTCGCACTGCGGAACAGCATCACTTCACCACCAATGACTGGGCCTCCATGCGAGACCTGTGTGCCCTGTTGCGCTGTTTCGAGTACTCCACCAACATGGCCAGTGGCGATGACGCCGTTATCAGCGTTACAATACCACTTCTATGTCTCCTTGAGAAAACACTTAGGGCGATGATGGAAGAGGAGGTGGCCCAGGAGGAGGAGGAGGAAGAGGGGTCATTTTTAGCACTTTCAGGCCAGTCTCTTCGAAGTGACTCAGAGGGAGGTTTTTTGCAACAGCAGAGGCCAGGTACAAATGTGGCCAGACAGGGCCCACTACTGGAGGACGAGGAGGACGAGGATGAGGAGGAGGTGGAGGAGGATGAGGATGAAGCATGTTCACAGCGGGCTGGCACCCAACGCAGCTCGGGCCCATCACTGGTGCGTGGCTGGGGGGAAACGCAGGACGATGAAGATACGCCGCCCACAGAGGACAGCTTGTCCTTACCTCTGGGCGGCCTGGCACACATGAGCGACTACATGCTGCAGTGCCTGCGCAACGACAGCAGAGTTGCCCACATTTTAACGTGTGCGGACTACTGGGTTGCCACCCTGCTGGATCCACGGTACTTCATGCACTGTAGCGTGATAGTAAGATGCGCGAGTACAAGCGCACGTTGGTAGACGCGCTACTGAGAGCATTCCCAAATGTCACAGGGGAACAAGTGGAAGCCCAAGGCGAAGGCAGAGGAGGAGCAAGAGGTCGCCAACACTGCTGTGTCATGGCCAGCTCCTCTGAGGGCAGGGTTAGCATGGCAGAGATGTGGAAAAGTTTTGTCACCACGCCACAGCTAACTGCACCACCACCTGATACGGAACGTGTTAGCAGAAGGCAACATTTCAATAACATGGTGGAACAGTACCTGTGCACACCCCTCCACGTACTGACTGATGGTTCGGCCCCATTCAACTTCTGGGTCTCCAAATTGTCCACGTGGCCAGAGCTAGCCTTTTATGCCTTGGTGGTGCTGGCCTGCCCGGCGGCCAGCGTTTTGTCTGAACGTGTATTCAGCACGGCAGAGGGCGTCATTACAGACAAACGCAGCCGCCTGTCTACAGCCAATGTGGACAAGCTGACGTTCATAAAAATTAACCAGGCATGGATCCCACAGGACCTGTCCATCCCTTGTGCAGATTAGACATTAACTACCTCCCCTTAACAATATATTATTGTACTCCAGGGCACTTCCTCATTCAATCCTATTTTTATTTTCATTTTACCATTATATTGCGGGGCAACCCAAAGTTGAATGAACCTCTCCTCTGTCTGGGTGCTGGGGCCTAAAAATATCTGACAGTGGCCTGTTCCAGTGGTGGGTGACATGAAGCCTGATTCTCTGCTATGACATGAAGACTGATTCGCTGCTGACATGAAGCCTGAATCTCTGTTATGGGACCTCTCTCCTCTGCCTGGGTGCCTGGGCCTAAATATGTGACAATGGACTGTTCCAGTGGTGGGTGACGTGAAGCCTGATTCTCTGCTATGACATGAAGACTGATTCTCTGCTCACATGAAGCCAGATTCTCTGCTATGGGACCTCTATCCTCTGCCTCGGTGCCTGGGCCTAAATATGTGACAATGGACTGTTCCAGTGGTGGGTGATGTGAAGCCTGATTCTCTGCTATGACATGAAGACTGATTCTCTGCTGACATGAAGCCTGAATCTCTGTTATGGGACCTCTCTCCTCTGTCTGGGTGCTGGGGCCTAAAAATATCTGACAGTGGCCTTTTCCAGTGGTGGGTGACATGAAGCCTGATTCTCTGCTATGACATGAAGAGTGATTCTCTGCTGACATGAAGCCAGATTCTCTGCTATGAGACCTCTCTCCTCTGCCTGGGTGCCTGGGCCTAAATATGTGACAATGGACTGTTCCAGTGGTGGGTGACGTAAAGCCTGATTCTCTGCTATGACATGAAGACTGATTCTCTGCTGACATGAAGCCTGATTCTCTGCTATGGGACCTCTCTCCTCTGTCCGGGTGCCGGGGCCTAAATATATGACAATGGACTGTTCCAGTTTTGGGTGACGTGAAGCCTGATTCTCTGCTATGACATGAAGACTGATTCTCTGCTGACATGAAGCCTGATTCTCTGCTATGGGACCTCTCTCCTCTGTCTAGGTGCCGGGGCCTAAATATCTGACAGTGGCCTGTTCCAGTGGTGGGTGACATGAAGCCTGATTCTCTGCTATGGGACCTCTCTCCAATTGATATTGGTTAATTTTATTTATTTTTTTATTCATTTCCCTATCCACATTTGTTTGCAGGGGATTTAACTACATTTTGCTGCCTTTTGCAGCCCTCTAGCTCTTTCCTGGGCTGTTTTACAGCCTTTTTAGTGCTGAAAAGTTTGGGTCCCCATTGACTTCAATGGGGTTCGGGTTCGGGACGAAGTTCAGGTCGGGTTCGGATCCCGAACATTTCCGGGAAGTTCGGCCGAACTTCTCGAACCCGAACATCCAGGTGTTCGCTCAACTCTAGTCAGCAGCAATGAAATACCACCAAATGAAAGCTCTATTAGTGAGAAGAAAAGGAGGTAAAATTCATTTGGGTGGTAAGTTGCATGACCAAGCAATAAACGGTGAAAGTAGTGTAGTGCAGAAGTGTAAAAAGTGGCCTGGTCATTAAGGGTGTTTAAGCTAAGTGGGCTGAGGTGGATATAGGATGTTTACAAAACTAGTAAGAACAGCATAATAGTAAGGGGGCTTATTCACACTGGCAGACAATAAACACAACATATTGGGCACAGAATTAGCATATCTGGGGGTTTATTTTTTTTAATTTCACCTCAGAGCCTCTTTAGTTGCCGTCCAGTGCTGTATAAATCACCAAACTAGGCCTGGAATGCACATGTTTCTCTTTCTCTACTGAAACCTGCAGTCATGGGTGTAGGAACCCCCAAAAATCTGGGGGGGACAGCATTCTTGCTCGCCGGGTATATTCTTATTCAGTAAACTGCGAGTTGTTTATATCGTTAAATTTTAAGTGTGTGTGTGTGTGTGTTAACCCCCCCCCCCCCCTTCCCCCCCACCTACCCTTCTGAAGACTCAGGGGTGCTGGCTGGCTTGGCCGGGCAGAAGGAGTGTGGGAGACTGAGGCCTTTTTCTCCAAGCTGCTCCGGATCAGTGCTCTGTGCAGCTGGGCTACAGGCTGGAAGTGGGCACAATAAGAAAAAAATATTTTTCATTACACCTCAGGTCAGACCACCAATCAGACCCCCAATGTTAATCAGACCTCAGCTAACAGCCCCAATAAGATCTCCAATGTTAATAAGACCTCAGATCACACCTCAGCTCAGACCCAAATATGAATGACCCCCAATCAGACCTCAGATAAGAGCCCCAGTGCCTCTCATCAGCCCCCCAGTGCCTCTCATCAGCCAGTAATAACAGCCCCCAATCATGTGCCAGTAATAACAGCCCCCCAATCATGTTCCAGTAATAACAGCGCCCCCAATCATGTGCCAGTAATAACAGCCCCCCAATCATGTGCCAGTAATAACAGCCCACCCAATCATGTGCCAGTAATAACAGCCCCCCCAATAATGTGCCAGTAATAACAGCCCCCCCAATCATGTGCCAGTAATAACAGCCCCTCCAATCATGTGTCAATAATAACAGCCCCCCCAATCATGTGCCAGTAATAACAGCCCCCCCAATCATGTGCCAGTAATAACAGCCCCCCCAATCATGTACCAGTAATAACAGCCCCCCCCAATCATGTGCCAGTAATAACAGCCCCCCCAATCATGTGCCAGTAATAACAGCCCCCCCAATCATGTGCCAGTAATAACAGCCCCCCCAATCATGTGCCAGTAATAACAGCCCCCCAATCATGTGCCAGTAATAACAGCCCCCCAATCATGTGCCAGTAATAACAGCCCCCCAATCATGTGACAGTAATAGCCCCCCCAATCATGTGCCAGTAATAGCCCCCCAATCATGTGCCAGTAATAGCCCCCCCAATCATGTGCCAGTAATAGCCCCCCCAATCATGTGCCAGTAATAGCCCCCCCAATCATGTGCCAGTAATAGCCCCCCAATCATGTGCCAGTAATAGCCCCCCCATTCATGTGCCAGTAATAGCCCCCCCAATCATGTGCCAGTAATAGCCCCCCCAATCATGTGCCAGTAATAGCCCCCCAATCATGTGCCAGTAATAGCCCCCCAATCATGTGGCAGTAATAGCCCCCCCAATCATGTGTCAGTAATAGCCCCCCCAATCATGTGCCAGTAATAGCCCCCCCTTTATGTGCCAGTAAAACCAAGTATTGTATATATTTAAAAAAATATATAACACTTATACTTACCTCTTTGGAGCGATGCAATGCAGGCCTCTTCCGGCCTGTGTCCTGACTCCAGAGCTGTACGGCTCAGGCGGCGCGATGACGTCATCGCGCCGCCTACGCCGGCCTCTGATAGGCTGCCGGCCTAGTAGTGTCGGCAGCCTATCAGAGGAACAGGAAAGGGACACACCTCCCTGCCCTGCTCCTCCGCACAGCCTTCTGTTTGTATCGCCGTCCTGAGGACGGCGATACAAACAGATCACTATGGAGATGAGCGCTTCGCTTCCACAATGGAAGCTCTCATCTCAGTGCCTGCCCCGCCGCCGCCGCACACATTGCCCCGCTGCCGCTGGGGGGGATTTGACCATACCTGTCCCCCCTGCATTATTTCCTGAGGGGGATATGTCCCCCCCGTCCCCCCCTCTTCCTACGCCCATGCCTGCAGTGTGCCCAAACAGCAGTTTATGGCCACATATCGGGTGTTTCCGTATTCAGGCAATAAAAAGCAACAAATCTTAGGGTGCATTTTCTCCTGTTACCCCTTGTAGAAATAAAAAATCTCGGGCTAAAGCAGCATTTTATAAGAAAAAATTAAATAAAATGCCTGTTGGTCAAAGCACTCACTACACACCTCCATAAATTCCTTAAAGTGTGTAGTTTCCAAAATGGAGTCACTTTTTGGAAGCTTCCACTGTAGGGATACAGAGGGATACAAAGTAAATCAATTTAGAATCATTTGCAATGTGTCATTTATGAGGTGGGTTTTGGAAATTTTCTTGAAAATTAAAAAAATTGCTTGTGAAATTTTAAGATTTCTAAAGTCCTAAAAAAGACATTTACAGAATGATTCAAACATAAAGTAGACATATGGACAAACATTAAATAACTATTTTATAAGTTATCACTATCTGTCTTAAAAGCAGAAAAATGTAGAATTTAACCTCTTCAGGACACAGGGCATACCGGTACGCCCTGATGTCCTGGTACTTAAGGACACAGGGCGTACGGGTACGTCCTGTGTATTTCCGATCACCGCCGCCCGGCGGGCGGTGATCGGAACCCGGTGCCTGCTCAAATCATTGAGCAGGCACCTTGGCTAAATGCGCGGGGGGGTCAATTCAGACCTGCGGTTTGCGGCTTTACCTGCGGTTTGCGGGTGCTGGCGGCGGTGCCATCGAGTCACCATGCGGCTGTAGGGGAGACCCGATGGCATGGCGATGTCTAAGGAAGGCATCGCGCTGCCTTCCGGTGACGAGCCTGTGAGATCCAGACCCCTGGATCTCACAGGCCGGAAGCTGTATGAGTAATACACACAGTATTACTCATACAGCCAATGCATTCCAATACAGAAGTATTGGAATGCATTGTAAAGGATTAGATCCCAAAGTGGGACAAAAAAATAAAGTGAAAAAAAAAGTTGAAAAAATAAAGTGAAAAAAAAAGTTGAAAAAATAAAGTTTCCCCCCCCAAAAATTAAAAGTTTCAAGTAAAAATAAACAAAAACTTCATTTTCCCCAAATAAAGATAGAAAAAATTGGTAAAGAATAGGGGGAAAAAAAAGCGATCAAAAAGTTATATGCACCCCAAAATAGTGCCAATCAAACCGTCATCTCATACCGCAAAAAATGAGACCCTACCTAAGATAATCGCCCAAAAACTGTAAAAACTATGGCTCTCAGAATATGGAGACACTAAAACATGATTTTTTTTGTTTCAAAAATTATATTATTGTGTAAAACTTACATAAATAAAAAAAAGTATACATATTAGGTATCGCTGCGTCCGTATCGACCGTCTCTATAAACATATCACATGACCTAACCCCTCAGATGAACACCATAAAAAATAAAAAATAAAAACTGTGCTAAATAAACAATTTTTTTGTCACCTTACATCACAAAAAGTGCAACAGCAAGCAATCAAAAAGGCGTTTGACCACCAAAATAGTACCAATCTAACCGTCACGTCATCCCGCAAAAAATAAGCCCCTACCTGAGACAATCGCCCAAAAAATAAAAAAACTATGGCTCAGAATATGGAGACACTAAAACATCTTTTTTTTTGTTTTTAAAAAGCTGTTATTGTGTAAAACTTACATAAAAAAAAAAAAAGTATACATATTAGGTATCGCCGCGTCCGGATCGACCGGCTATATAAAAATATCACATGATCTAACCCCTTAGATGAACACCGTAAAAAAAAACTGTGCTAAATAAACCATTTTTTGTCACCTTACATCACAAAAAGTGTAATAGCAAGCGATCAAAAAGTCATATGCACCCCAAAATAGTGCCAATCAAACCGTCATCTCATCCCGCAAAAAATGAGACCCTACCTAAGAAAATCGCCCAAAGCTGAAAAAACTATGGCTCTCAGAATATGGAGACACTAAAAACATGATTTTTTTTGCTTCAAAAATGAAATCATCGTGTAAAACTTACATAAATAAAAACAAGTAAACATATTAGGTATCGCAGCGTCTGTAATAACTTGCTCTATAAAAATATCACATGACCTAACCCCTCAGGTGAATACCGTAAAAAAAAAAAAAAAAAAAGGTGTAAAAAAAGCAATTTTTTGTCACCTTACATCACAAAAAGTGGAATAGCAAGCGATCAAAAAGTCACACGCACCCCAAAACAGTGCCAATAAAACCGTCATCTCATCCCGCAAAAATCATACCCTACCCAAGGTAATCGCCCAAAAACTGAAAAAATTATGGCTCTCTGACTATGGAAACACTAAAACATGATTTTTTGGTTTAAAAAAAGAAATCATTGTGTAAATCTTACATAAATAAAAAAAAGTATACATATTAGGTATCGCCGCATTCGTGACAACCTGGTCTATAAAAATATCACATGATCTAACCTTTCAGATGAATGTTGTAAATAACAAAAAATAAAAACGGTGCCAAAACAGCTATTTCTTGTTACCTTGCCTCACAAAAAGTGTAATATAGAGCAACCAAAAATCATATGTACCCTAAACTAGTACCAACAATACTGCCACCCTATCCCGTAGTTTCTAAAATGGGGTCACTTTTTTGAAGTTTCTACTCTAGGGGTGCATCAGTGGGGCTTCAAATGGGACATGGTGTCAAAAAAAAACAGTCCAGAAAAATCTGCCTTCCAAAACCGTATGGCATTCCTTTCCTTCTGCGCCATGCCGTGTGCCTGTACAGCAGTTTACGACCACATATGGGGTGTTTCTGTAAACTAAAGAATCAGGGCCATAAATTTTGAGTTTGGTTTGGCTATTAACCCTTCCTTTGTTACTGGGAAAAATGGATTAAAATGGAAAATTTGCCCAAAAATTGAAATTCTGAAATTTCTACTCCATTTGCCAATAACTCTTGTGGAACACTTAAAGGGTTAACAACGTTTGTAAAATCTGTTTTGAATACCTTGAGGGGTGTAGTTTCTTAGATGGGGTCACTTTTATGGAGTTTCTACTCTAGGGTTGCATCAGGGGGGCTTCAAATGGGACATGGTGTTAAAAAAAACAGTCCAGCAAAATCTGCCTTCCAAAAACCGTATGGCATTCCTTTCCTTCTGTGCCCTGCCGTGTGCCCGTACAGTAGTTTATGACCACATATGGGGTGTTTCTGTAAACTACAGAATTAGGGATATAAATATTGAGTTTGGTTTGGCTGTTAACCCTTGCTTTGTAACTGGAAGAAAATTATTAAAATGGAAAATCTGCCAAAAAAGTGAAATTTTTTAATTGTAACTGTTTTCCATTAGTTCTTGTGGAACACCTAAAGGGTTAACAAAGTTTGTCAAATCAATTTTGAATACCTTGAGGGGTGTAGTTTCTTAGATGGGATCACTTTTATGGAGTTTCTACTCTAGGGGTGGATCAGGGGGGCTTCAAATGGGACATGGTGTCAAAAAAGCCAGTCCAGCAAAACCTGCCTTCCAAAAACCGTATGGATTTCCTTTCCTTCTGCGCCCTGCCGTGTGCCCGTACAGCGGTTTACGACCACATATGGGGTGTTTCTGTAAACGACAGAATCAGGGCCATAAATATTGAGTTTGGTTTGGCTGTTAACCCTTGCTTTGTAACTGAAAAAAAATTATTAAAATGGAAAATCTGCCAAAAAAGTTAAATTTTGAAATTGTATCTCTATTTTCCATTAATTGAAAAATTTCAAGATTTGCTTCTAAACTTCTAAGCCTTGTTACATCCCCAAAAAATAAAATATCATTCCCAAAATGATCCAAACATTAAGTAGACACATGGGGTATGTAAATTAATTACTATTTTTGGAGTTATTACTATGTATTGTAGAAGTAGAGAAATTGAAAGTTACAAATTTGCTAATTTTTTCAATTCTTTTGTAAATTTGGTATTTTTTTTATAAATAAAAATGATTTTTTTAAAATCAATTTTACCAGTGTCCTGAAGTACAATATGTGACGAAAAAACAATCTCAGAATGGCCTGGCTAAGTAAAAGCGTTTTAAAGTTATCACCACATAAAATGACACTGGTCAGATTTGCAAAAAATCGCCGGGTCCTTAAGGTGAAATAAGGCTGTGTCCTGAAGGGGCTAAATATTGCAAATTGTAGATATTTTTTTTATAAATTAAGGTAAAACATATAAACTCAAATTCACCACTAGCACAAAGTATGATGTTTCATGAATAAACTATCTCAAAATCAGTTGGCTAAGTACAAGCGTTAAAATGTTATTACCACATAAATTGACACGTCAGATTTGCTAAATTTGGCCATATCAGGAAGGTAAAAAATGGCTGTGTCTGGAAGAGGTTAACTCTCTTACAACAAAGCACTGTACAAGTACAATGCTTAGTCCTGGGCTTTAACCCAGAGCACCGTACATGTACGTATGGGATTAAAGCTCCTGTTCCTGTGATCTAGCAGAAACTGGTTTGGTCCCCAGTATATATACAGTCGTGGCCAAATGTTTTGAGAATTACATAAATATTGGAAATTGGAAAAGTTTCTGCTTAAGTTTTTATAATAGCAATTTGCATATACTCCAGAATGTTATGAAGAGTGATCAGATGAATTGCATAGTCCTTCTTTGCCATGAAAATTAACTTAATCCCAAAAAAAACTTTCCACTGCATTCCATTGCTGTCATTAAAGGACCTGCTGAGATCATTTCAGTAATTTCGTCTTGTTAACTCAGGTGAGAATGTTGACGAGCACAAGGCTGGAGATCATTATGTCAGGCTGATTGGGTTAAAATGGCAGACTTGACATGTTAAAAGGAGGGTGATGCTTGAAATCATTGTTCTTCCATTGTTAACCATGGTGACCTGCAAAGAAAAGCATGCAGCCATCATTGGGTTGCATAAAAATGACTTCACAGGCAAGGATATTGTGGCTACTAAGATTGCACCTCAATCAACAATTTATAGGATCATCAAGAACTTCAAGGAAAGAGGTTCAATTCTTGTTAAGAAGGCTTCAGGGCGTCCAAGAAAGTCCAGCAAGCGCCAGGATCGTCTCCTAAAGAGGATTCAGCTGCGGGATCGGAGTGCCACCAGTGCAGAGCTTGCTCAGGAATGGCAGCAGGCAGGTGTGAGCGCATCTGCACGCACAGTGAGGCAAAGACTTTTGGAAGATGGCCTGGTGTCAAGAAGGGCAGCAAAGAAGCCACTTCTCTCCAAAAAAAACATCAGGGACAGATTGATCTTCTGCAGAAAGTATGGTGAATGGACTGCTGAGGACTGGGGCAAAGTCATATTCTCAGATGAAGCCTCTTTCCGATTGTTTGGGGCATCTGGAAAAAGGCTTGTCCGGAGAAGAAAAGGTGAGCGCTACCATCAGTCCTGTGTCATGCCAACAGTAAAGCATCCTGAGACCATTCATGTGTGGGGTTGCTTCTCATCCAAGGGAGTGGGCTCACTCACAATTTTGCCCAAAAACACAGCCATGAATAAAGAGTGGTACCAAAACACCCTCCAACAGCAACTTCTTCCAACAATCCAACAATAGTTTAGTGAAGAACAATGCATTTTCCAGCACGATGGAGCACCGTGCCATAAGGCAAAAGTGATAACTAAGTGGCTCGGGGACCAAAACGTTGACATTTTGGGTCCATGGCCTGGAAACTCCCCAGATCTTAATCGCATTGAGAACTTGTGGTCAATCCTCAAGAGGCGGGTGGACAAACAAAAACCCACTAATTCTGACAAACTCCAAGAAGTGATTATGAAAGAATGGGTTGCTATCAGTCAGGAATTGGCCCACAAGTTGATTGAGAGCATGCCCAGTCGAATTGCAGAGGTCCTGAAAGAGAAGGGCCAACACTGCAAATACTAACTCTTTGCATAAATGTCATGTAATTGTCGATAAAAGCCTTTGAAACGTATGAAGTGCGTGTAATTATATTTCACTACATCACAGAAACAACTGAAACAAAGATCTAAAAGCAGTTTAGCAGCAAACTTTGTGAAAACTAATATTTTTGTCATTCTCAAAACTTTTGGCCATGACTGTATTTCGGAGGAAGAGGCGGTGGTCGCACAGAGCCACCAGCACAGCAGAAGAGGGAGCAGGGTGCAAAAGCAGAGCGGCCATCCACTAGACAGTACGCCTCCTACTGCCCACCGCAGCAAGGGACCAAGCACACCAAAGCCAGCTCCAAGGAGTTCTCTGGCGTGGCAGTTCTTCAGACAATGTGCTGACGACAAGACACGAGTGGTTTGCACGCTGTGCAATCAGAGCCTGAAGCGAGGCATAAACGTTCTCAACCTGAGCACAACCTGCATGACCAGACATTTAAGTGCAAAGCAGGAGCTGCAGTGGAGTAGACACCTCAAAAACCAAGAAAGGTCTCTGGCTCCTCCTGCTTCCTCTTCTGCTGCAGTCACGGCCTCTTCATCCACCTCTGGAGTGACAGTGCCACCTGGCACCCCACAAACAGAGGATCTGCCAGCAACACCACCACCTGGGTCACCAAGCATCTCCACAATGTCCCACGGAAGCGTTCAGCTCTCCATATCCCAAATGCTGGAGAGGAAGTACCCCCCTACCCACCCGCGATCCCTAGCCCTTAATGCAAGCATTTCTAAATTACTTGCCTTTGAAATGCTGTCATTCCGTCTGGTGGAGACGGATAGTTTTAAAGGCCTTATGGCGGTGGCTGTCCCACAGTACGCCGTACCCAGCCACCACTACTTTTCAAGTCGAGCCATCCCTTCCCTTCACAACCAAGTAGGGGACAAAATCAGGTGTGCACTGCGCAACGCTATCTGTGGCAATGTGCA
The DNA here is from genome assembly GCF_905171765.1 of Bufo bufo. Classification (NCBI taxonomy): domain Eukaryota; kingdom Metazoa; phylum Chordata; class Amphibia; order Anura; family Bufonidae; genus Bufo; species Bufo bufo. Next base: position 333,851,460 of record NC_053390.1, read on the forward strand.
CCTGACTACGGATACGTGGACCAGTAAGCACGGTCAGGGCCGTTATATCTCCATGACAGCACACTGGTTAAATGCAGTGGCGGCTGGGCCTGAGGCAGATAACAGTTTGGCGCATGTCCTTCCACTACCGAGGATTGCAGGGCGCTTCAGTTTGCCTCCTGTTGCTTCCTCCTCCTACTCTGCTTCCTCATCCTCTAGCAGCTCCTCATCCGGTCAGCGTAACACCTTCACCACCAACTTCAGCACAGCCAGGGGTAAACGACAGCAGGCAGTTTTAAAACTTATCTGTCTGGGGGGCAAACCCCACACCGTGCAGGAGCTGTGGACGGACCTTGAACAACAGACCAATGAGTGGTTTGTGCCAGTCAGCCTCAAGCCCGGCCTGGTGGTGTGCGATAATGGGCAAAATCTCGTAGCAGCTCTGGGACTAGCCGGTTTGACGCACATCACTTGCCTGGCGCATGTGCTGAATTTGGTGGTGCAGAGATTCCTTAAAAATTACCCCGACATGTCAGAGCTGCTGCATAAAGTGCGGGCTGTCTGTGCGCGCTTTCGGCGTTCTCACCCTGCTACTGCTCACCTGCCAGCGCTGCAGCATAACTTCGGCCTTCCCGCTCACCGCCTCATATGCGACGTGCCCACAAGGTGGAACTCCACCTTGCACATGCTGGCCTGACTGTGCGAGCAGCAGCAGGCGATAGTGGAGTTTCAGCTGCAGCACGCACGGGTGAGTCGCTCTGTGAAACAGCACCACTTCACCACCAATGACTGGGCCTCCATGCGAGACCTGTGTTCCTTGTTGCGCTGTTTCAAGTACTCCACCAACATGGCCAGTGCCGATAACGCCGTTCTCAGCGTTACTATCCCACTTCTATGCCTCCTTGAAAAAACGCTCCTGGCGATGATGGAAGAGGATGTGGCACAGGAGGAGGAGGAGGAAGAGGGATCGTTTCGTAGGATTTCCGGCCAGTCATTCCCAAGTGGCTCCGAGGGTGGGTTCCTGCACCCACAAACCCAAGGTACACAATTGTCCAGCCAGGGCACAGTTCTGGAGGATGAAGAGGTGGAGGATGAGGAGATGGAGGAGGAGGTACCATGTTCACAGCAGGGTGGCACCCAGACCAGCTCATGGCCATCACTGGTGCGAGGATGGGGGGATGCAGAGGACACAGACGATACACCTCCTACAGAGGACAGCTTTTCGTTGCCTCTGGACAGCCTGGCACACATGAGCAATTACATGCTGCAGTGTCTCCGCCACGACCGCCGAGTTGCCCACATTTTAACTTGTGCTGATTACTGGGAGGCCACGCTGCTGGATCCCCGTTACAAGGACAATGTACCGTCCTTAATTCCGTCACTGGAGCGTGATCGTAAGATGCGCGAGTACAAGCGCACACTGGTAGATGCGCTGCTGGTGGCATTCCCACCTGACAGCGGGGGCACAGCGGAAGCACAAGGCGAAGGAAGAGGATGAGGAAGAGATCGCCAATGCAGCTGGGGCACCGCCAGCACCTCAGAAGGCAGGGTTAGCATGGCCGAAATGTGGAAAAGCTTTGTCAACACGCCACAACAACCAGCACCACAAGCTGATATGGAACATCTTAGCAGGAGGCAGCATTTTACCAACATGGTGGAGCAGTATGTGTGCACACGCCTACACGTACTGAATGACGGGTCTGCTCCCTTCAACTTCTGGGTCTCCAAATTGGGCACATGGCCTGAGCTTGCCCTTTACGCCTTGGAGGTGCTGGCCTGCCCTGCAGCCAGTGTATTGTCTGAACGTGTGTTTAGCACGGCAGGGGGCGTCATCACAGACAAGCGCAGCCGCCTGTCCACAGCCAATGTGGACAAGCTCACCTTCATTAAAATGAACCAGGCATGGATCCCTCAGGACTTGTCCATACCTTGTGCAGAATAGACATGTATACCGGCACTAAGCAGCCATTGTTATACTGCAGTGCAATTGCTCATGTTTGTATTTTGGATATTTCACACTCTTTTGGAGTGTACCTTAATTTTACAAAATTTAATTAAAACCAAAAACCTGTGTTGGCTATCTCGTGATCCTCCACCGCCGCTTCCACCTACTCCGCTGCGTCCACCGCCTCCTCAAACTCCTACTCCATATGGAACTCCACCTCATAAATCCATTTTTAATTTTTTTTGTACGTGTTTTATTTTAGATCATTTCACTACGTTGTCATTTACATTTTAGGGTGAAATTCACAAATTTTTGGGTGTATAGTATCACTGCTATAACTAGTAGGCCGGTAAAAAAAATTAAAAAAATTGTCAGTTACATTTTATGGTGAAATTAACAAATTTTTGGGTGTATAGTACCACTGCTATACCTAGTAGGCCGGTTAAAAAATAAATAAATGGTCACTTACTTTTTCGGGTGAAATTAACCAATTTTTGGGTGTATAGTACCACTTTTAGCCTAGTAGACAAGTTAAAAAAAAAATTGTCAGTTATATATTCTGCTGAAATTCACAAATTTTTGGGTGTGATGTACCACTACTATACCTAGTAGACCAAAAAAATAAATAAATTGGCAGTTACATTTTTTTGTGAAATTCACCAATTTTTGGGTGTAATATACCCTCCTCTACCTAGTTGACAGCTTAATAAATTTCAATAATTTTTCTGTTACATTCTTGGGTTGACATTATACAATTTTAGACGTGAATAAACACCTGCTATGCATAGGTGACAGGGAATAAAATTTTATAAATTATTCAGTAATTAATGCGCACCACATCCTTACATTCAATGCTTAAACTTTTAAAAGTTGTCACACTTTTATGCTTTAATAATTTCTCCCATATTTCAACTCTAATTTTAAATTTGAAAAAATGGATCCTCCCTTAAATTTGGTCTCTTTTTCTCACGCTCTCTCTCCGGCCTGGAACCCTGATTCCCCGCCACCCGTAATCACCATGGTAGGCGCATAAATGAACATCGAAAGTTGATAGAGCAGATATCAAATTGGATCGTGAACATCACGGGGACGTGCGACATGGTGGGGCAGTAAGTGTGCACACGCCTACACAAACTGACTGACAGGGGTCAGCCCCTGCAACTTCTGGGTCTCCAAATTGGGCACATGGCCTGAGCTTGCCCTTTACCCCTTGGAGGTGCTGGCCTGCTCTGCAGCCAGTGTATTGTCTGAACGTGTGTTTAGCATGACTGGAGGGGGTTATCACAGGTTATATTTCCCAATGTTTTGGGGTGTACCCTAATTTTAAAAATAAAATTTAAAACCAAAAACCAGTGTAGGCTACCTCCTCCTCCACCACCGCTTCCACCGCCACCGCCACATCCACCGCCTCCTCAACCTCCTACTCCATATGGACCTGGTCCTCCTAGATCAAGATTATGATTTTTTATTTTTATGTATTTTATGTTATTTAAAGTCATTTCCCTATCCACATTTGTTTGCAGAGCACTTGCCACGCTCTTAACCACATTTTGACGCCATTTGCAGCCCTCTAGCCCTTTCCATTACATTTTTACAGCCATTTTAGTGCTCAAAAGTTCGGGTCCCCATTGACTTCAATGGGGTTCGGGTTTGTGGTCAAGTTCGGGTCAAGTTCGGGTCCCGAACTCGAACTTTTTTCCGAAGTTCGGCCGAACCCGTCGAACCTGAACATCCAGGTGTCCGCTCAACTCTAGTCATGAAGCTTCCCGGTCATTCAGCATCTATTCATCCTGCTGAAGGATTATTTTGAAAGTGTGTAGAAGCCACACACGGGGCCCCCCACTCTGCAGATTTATCATGGAGATATCATGGAGATTTTACCGCATATAACTGCAGCATTGACTGCTGAATAAATTTAGTTTTTCGACCAAAATACTGCAATAAAGAATTTACCGCTTATTACCGCAGCTCTGACCATTGAATTAATTTAGTTTTTCCACCGAAATACTTCAAAAAAGATTTTACCGCATATAACCGCAGCGCTGAACGCTTAATAAAATTATTTTTCCGACTGAAATACAAAGTACGTCAATATAGATTTTACCGCAAATATTACTGCAGCGCTGAACGCTGAATGTATTTTGTTTTTCTACCGAAATACGTCACTAAAGGTTTTACCACATATAACTGTAAAAGTGAACACTGAATTTATTTTGTTTTTGTACTGAAATAATAACTGCAGAAGTGAAATGCGTATATATATATATTTTTTTGTACTGAAAAAGGCCAGTAAACGCTTTTATCAGAAATAAATGCACCAGTGAAATGAGTATTTTTTTTACTTTTTGTACTGAAAACGCTTTCACCACATATAACTGCAGAAGGGAAATGCGTATATATTTTTCCTTTTTGGACTGAAATAGGCCAATAAACGCTTTCAAGACATATAACCGCCGCCGATATGAACGGAGAATATATTTTTCTTTTTGTACTGTAATAGGCCACTAAACGTTTTCAAGACATATAACAGCCGAAGTGAATTGAGAATATATTTACTGAAATACAAATGTCACGGATGATGTTGCAGATAGCTGAAACTAATGGATAAACGTCCGACTGGCTTGATCCCAAACTAAGGAGCATATAGATGAGCCCTATAAAACCCTAAGAGCTCTCCCTGACTGCTATGCCCATGCAAGGGTCTCAATGGTTGACGATTGCATGCCCACTTACCTAGACTGTGTGACACCTGAAAACCCTATAATAGTGAGGGGACACGATCACCAGCTCCCTGCACTTAATACGGAAGGAGTCAGGGTCACCTAGAATCAAGCCAGCAAGGAAACACAATACATGAAAACACTTATCTGAGTAAACAGCAGCAGCAGCCTCCAGCAGTGAACACTTCATCCAGGAAGTAGTATAAACCGCAAAGTGAGGCAGTATGGGAGGGAATATAAAAGGGAGACAATTAGGTGACACCTGGGAGAAGGAAAGGCGATGACAAAGTGAAACCAAAACAAAGAACATCATTCAAGAGGTAGAGAAGGACGTCTGCCAGACCTTCTCACAGAACTGGCGGTGACAACAAAATAATACATATAACCACCACACTGACTGACTGCTACCGCCTCTACTTCCGTGAACCCCTGCACCACTACTTCCCAGGCAGGTAGGCTTCTGCAAAGCAGGTGGTCTACCCCGGGCACGTTTGGCTCCCGACCTCCCACTGCTGCCACCCTGCTGACTCCCAGCCATGCTTTCAACATATATAACCGCCGACGTGAACTGAGAATATATTTATCTTTTTTTCTGAAATAGGCCAGTAAACGCTTTCAGCAGAAATAAATGCACCAGTGAAATGCGTATATATTTTTCTTTCTGTACTGAAATAGGCCAGTAAACGCTTTCAACACGTATAACTGCAGAAATGAACTGAGAATATATTTTTCTTTCTGTACTGAAATAGGCCAGTAAACGCTTTCAACACATATAACTGCAGAAATGAACTGAGAATATATTTTTCTTTCTGTACTGAAATAGGCCAGTAAACGCTTTCAACACATATAACTGCAGAAATGAACTGAGAATATATTTTTCTGTAACGGTCACGTCCACACTCACACAGGGGGAAGGATAGTGACCACTGCGCTCCACCCTCACCCCTGGCCCTGCCTACTTGCCTCACGAATCCTGATGACAGGGGACAACTGGCCGACAGTGGCTAGCAGGCTGCCTGTATTTATAGTGGGGAGTGAGGGTCATGTGACGTGGCCAGCATCACATGACCGACAGACCAACCAGTTGAGCACAGAGTGATCAGCTCGGCGCTCAAGGCAGACTTAGGAGCAGGGAGCCACCCAGCAGTAAAGCCGCCCTTGGAATGAGGTCAAACACAGATACTCATTCCCAAAGCTAAGCAACAGTTCTGCAGGCAATGGGGGACCGAGTGCACCTTCGAAACCCCGTTACAGTACCCCCTCACCGGACCCAAGACTTGAGGCGATGGCTTTTCAGGGTGTTCTAAATGAAATTTACGAACCAGTCTAGGAGCATGAACCTCCCTGGCAGGTACCCAAGATCTCTCTTCAAGTCCATACCCCTTCCAGTGAATCAGGTACTGCAAGGAGTTACGCACCTTCCTGACATCCACTATTTTAGACACGACATACTCGACAGCATCATTAACAAGAACCGGCGGAGGCGAGGCTTTCGATGGTACTACCGGTTCAAATATTTTTTTAAGTAGAGATTTATGGAACACATTATGAATGTGGAATGACTCGGGCAGCTCCAACCTAAATGATACCGGGTTAATCACCTCCGTTATCTTATATGGTCCAATAAAATGAGGAGCAAATTTTCTAGAAGCTACCTTGAGAGATAGATTCTTGGAGGACAACCAAAATTTATCCCCAACCTGAAAGTTCACCCCCCTTGAACGTCTCCTATCGGCCTTGAGTTTTTGAGAACTTTGAGCCTTTTCTAGGTTCGATTGAACCCGGGCCCAAACTGTGCACAGTTCAGAAGAGAGTTTATCAGCTTCAGGGTTAGAGGAGGAGACGGACGACCCAGAATGAAAACGGGGATGAAAACCATGGTTACAAAAGAAAGGGGAGACCCCAGCAGAAAAATTGACACGGTTATTCAAAGCAAATTCAGCCAATGGAAGGAATTTGACCCATAATTGCTGGTCATCAGCAACATACAACCTCAGGAATTGTTCCACAGACTGATTAAGGCGTTCAGTCTGCCCATTACTCTCAGGATGGTAGGCGGAAGAAAAAGACAACAAAATTTTACATCTTTGACAGAAGGCCCTCCAGAATTTGGACACAAACTGCACACCCCTGTCCGAAACAATATTTTCCGGGATGCCATGTAAACGAACAATCTCTCTCACAAAAATAGACGCCAGGGTTTTAGCATTCGGAAGTTTAGACAGGGGAATGAAATGAACCATCTTGCTAAACCTATCGACCACTACCCAAACCACAGTCTTACCCTCCGCCAGCGGTAGGTCAGTTATAAAGTCCATCGAGATATGGGACCAGGGTTTACTGGGAATGGGTAGGGGTCGTAGGTTACCAGCAGGGCGAGTCCTAGGTGTCTTAGACCTGGCACAAACCTCACAGGCTGACACGTAGGACTTGACATCCCTGGTCAGAGTGGGCCACCAATAATATCTAGAAACCAGATCCTCAGTGCCCTCAACACCCGGATGTCCACAAAAGGCAGAATCGTGACACTCACCCAACAGCTGGAGACAAAATTGCACGGGAACAAACAACTTATCTGTTGGGGTGGATGCCGGTGCCAGATGTTGTTCAGCCTTAATGCGAGCCAAGATATCCTGGGTTAGAGCCGCTAAGAAGATGTTTGCTGGTAGGATGGATTCAGGCGGCGTCTCAGTGGGTTGAAAAGCATGGAAGCTCCGAGATAATGCGTCTGCCTTCACATTTTTACTTCCCGGCCTGAACGTAATGGAGAAATCAAAACGGGTAAAAAACAGAGCCCATCGGGCTTGTCGGGGATTCAACCTCTTAGCGGACTTGAGAAACATTAGGTTTTTATGATCAGTGACAACAGTTACTCGATGCCTTGCCCCCTCCAAAAAATGTCTCCACTCCTCAAATGCCCATTTAATAGCCAGCAGCTCCCTATTCCCTATGTTGTAGTTTTTCTCCGTGGGAGAGAATTTCCTAGAGAAGAAGGCACACGGTCTCAGGTTAGTGAGGCTAGCAGGACCTTGTGAAAGGACTGCTCCTGCGCCGTCCTCGGACGCATCCACCTCCACAATAAAGGGTCTCTCCTGATCAGGCTGGATCAGAATGGGAGCGCTACTAAATGCCTTTTTTAACGTTTCAAATGAAGAAATGGCCTTGGTAGACCAATTCTCCAAATCCGCCCCTTTCTTAGTAAGGTCGGTAAATGGCTTAGCAATTACAGAAAAATTAATGATAAATTTACGGTAGTAATTAGCAAAACCCAAAAACCGTTGCAAAGCCTTTAAGGATGAAGGCCTTACCCATTCCTTAATAGCTAAAACCTTATCAGGATCCATCTTAAAGGCGTGAGGAGTCAAAACATGCCCTAGAAACAGTATCTCCTGTACACCAAAGACACATTTCTCTTGCTTAGCGGATAGCTGGTTCTCCCTCAACACCTCTAATACTTGTTTGACATGGGACACATGAGATTCGAATTCAGGAGAGAATATCAAAATGTCGTCAAGATAGACAATAATAAATTTACCTAAGAACTCCCTAAGAATATCGTTCATTAAGTTTTGGAACACAGCTGGGGCATTGCTGAGTCCAAAAGGCATCACCTGATATTCAAAGTGTCCTATCGGAGTATTGAACGCTGTTTTCCATTCGTCTCCCTCCTTGATTCGGATTAGATTGTATGCCCCTTTCAGGTCAATCTTGGAAAACCAGGTTGCCCCCAAAACCTGGTTAAATAAATCCGGAATCAATGGGAGAGAGTATCTATTTTGGACAGTGATTTTATTTAATCTCCGGTAATCAATACAAGGCCTAAGACCACCATCCTTCTTTTTAACAAAGAAAAACCCTGCTCCCATAGGAGAGACTGAAGGTCTAATATGCCCTTTAGCAAGGCTCTCCTTAATATAATCTTCCATAGCCTTGCGTTCGGGCCCTGAAAGATTATAAATTCGGCCTTTAGGAAATTCGGCACCCTCAATTAGCTCTATGGCGCAATCATAAGGTCTATGGGGGGGTAGAACCTCTGGAGTAAGGGACGAGAACACATCAGAATATTCCTTAATAACAGAGGGTAATGTATTAGACCTTACTGAAACCCCAGCCTGGACCACGGACAAGCATGAGTCACACTTAGGTCCCCATTTCACCAACTCTCCTTTGGACCAATCAATTGTGGGGTTATGTAAAGGCAATAATTATCTGCCTGAAGAGACGTATGAGGGAAAAATAATAAATAGTTTATTAAATATTAAACGGGAAACTGAATATCACGTCTGTGACTGTCAGGCTTCCAGACTTGAATACAGTGATGTAGGAGAGAGATTAGATCCTAACCACTGTAAGAGAGTCCGGACTAAAATCCCATCCAGCTAGCACATCGGTGCTAATATAAGCTGGCAGGGGATCAAAACACGGCTCAAGGGGTTGAACCAGGTTCAGGTGTGTTTGTTGTGAATCTACTTGGCTAGGTGATATGAGATAGCTGGCGAGTGACTAAAACCCCTACAGGGTAAAACACCCACAAGGATATATGTGGATGCTCACTCAGCTATCTCAGTCAACCTAATAAGCCTGAGGTATAATATAGATCACAGACCCTAAATACTCGAGTCAGCAGTAGCGCTGCTCAATCAGAGTAACACCCTGCCTGGAGAGCCGTGTAAGAAAACCAGAGGATCACCGGCTCAACGCGTTTCGCTATGGCCATATGAGCCACATTTCATCAGGAGCGAAGCGAGAATCTCTGTTATAATAAAGTATGCCTGTGCGGCAGAATCACCTCACACTGTTGTGTGTACAGGTATTCGGCGCTATGGTGGCGCTACTGCTGACTCGAGTATTTAGGGTCTGTGATCTATATTATACCTCAGGCTTATTAGGTTGACTGAGATAGCTGAGTGAGCATCCACATATATCCTTGTGGGTGTTTTACCCTGTAGGGGTTTTAGTCACTGGCCAGCTATCTCATATCACCTAGCCAAGTAGATTCACAACAAACACACCTGAACCTGGTTCAACCCCTTGAGCCGTGTTTTGATCCCCTGCCAGCTTATATTAGCACCGATGTGCTAGCTGGATGGGATTTTAGTCCGGACTCTCTTACAGTGGTTAGGATCTAATCTCTCTCCTACATCACTGTATTCAAGTCTGGAAGCCTGACAGTCACAGACGTGATATTCAGTTTCCCGTTTAATATTTAATAAACTATTTATTATTTTTCCCTCATACGTCTCTTCAGGCAGATAATTATATATTAGTTAGACGTAAAATTTCCGTTCCAACATTACTGTGATTTGATTTATGTAAAGGCAACCCTAGGACCACCTCAACCGGTAGGTTCTCCAGGACTAGAAGAGAACATCTCTCAGAGTGGCACACACCCACGGACAGAGAAATTTCAGAGGTACATGACCTCACCGTACCACCAATCAGGGGAGTAGCATCAATAGCCATGACATGGATAGATGTAGGTAAAGCAAACATTGGAATACCCAATTTACAAGCAAACTCAAAGTCAATAAAGCTGGCCGCTGAACCGGAGTCAATAAAGGCCTTACCCGGCCACTTATTAACCCCCAGAGAAATTGTTATGGGTACCAAAAGCTTACCTTTAGAAAAATCAGGGTGTACCTGGTCTTTAGGTTGTCTTGCCTTAGGAGACTTGTCAGAGAGGACCCTCTTATGACACTTGTTGATCCAATGGCCAAGATCTCCACAGTAGAAGCACTCTCCGCGTCTGCGACGAAGATTACCCCGGGTCATGCCAACCTGCATGGGTTCCTCAGTGGAGACCTCAGTGTTGTCCCTGGAAAAGGCCTCTGGCTGGACCACCATCTGAGAACAGAACTGTCGTTCTTGTCGTCTCTCTCTAACTCGTCTGTCAAGTCGGACAACTAGGGTCATCATCTCCTCTAAGGTCTCAGGAATTTGGTAATTGACCAATAGATCTTTTAAATTATCAGATAGACCAGACCTAAACTGACTCTTCAGGGCTGGTTCATTCCATCCTGAGGGGACACACCACCGTCTGAATTGGGTGCAATACTCCTCAGCAGGGAAATGGCCCTGAACCAGTGCCCTAAGAGCCGTGTCGGCTACCAGGGCCCTGTCTGGTTCGTCATAGAGGGTACCCAGGGCCTGAAAAAAAACCTCCACAGAAGTTAGACAACTGGCCCCAGGAGGTAACGAAAATGCCCAGTCCTGGGGATCACCCTGTAGTAGAGAAATGATAATCCCCACGCGTTGGCTCTCGGGACCGGAGGACACGGGGCGCAAACGGAAGTAGAGTTTGCAATTCTCCTTAAAGGAGAGAAACCTCTTCCGGTCTCCAGAAAAGGGTTCTGGGAGCTTGATCTGGGGTTCAAAATGTGGACTGGAGGACAGAGGAGTGGAAGAACCTTGCCCTAACTCACAAGAACAGAGTTTCTCTCCTAGCTCCTAGCTCCTGCACCCTCTGTGTCAAGTTAGAGACATGGTCAGTCAGGGTAGTAAGAGGATTCATGATACAGTGGTTATTGGGCCTATTAATCTGTAACGGTCACGTCCACACTCACACAGGGGGAAGGATAGTGACCACTGCGCTCCACCCTCACCCCTGGCCCTGCCTACTTGACTCACGAGTCCTGATGACAGGGGACAACTGGACGACAGTCCCTAACTTAGGATACATGCAGGGAAGACAGACAAGACAAAATACGGAACATGAACGGACCGGGTCAGAACCAAGAGAGCTACGCAGTACAAAGGGTTAAGCAAAGAATGGTCAGGAGAAGCCAGGGTCAAATACCAGGAGAGTAGAGAAGTACAAGAGGAGTCCTAAGAGAGTAGTCAGGTGGGAGCCGAGGTCACAATACCAGGACGGATGCGCAGTACAGGAGGAGCAGGCAAAAGGATCGTCAGGGAACGGAATCAGGTGTGTATTCAGTAGTCCAACAAATAGCCAGGAACCTAGAAATTAACAGGCAACCTGTGGCTAGCAGGCTGCCTGTATTTATAGTGGGGAGTGAGGGTCATGTGACGTGGCCAGCGTCACATGACCGACAGACCAACCAGTTGAGCACAGAGTGATCAGCTCGGCGCTCAAGGCAGACTTAGGAGCAGGGAGCCACCCAGCAGTAAAGCCGCCCTGGGAATGAGGTCAAACACAGATCCTCATTCCCAAAGCTAAGCAACAGTTCTGCGGGCAATGGGGGACCGAGTGCACCTTCGTTACATTTTTCTTTTTGTACTGAAATAGGCCAGTAAATGCTTTTAGCAGAAATAAATGCACCAAAGAAGTGCATATATTTTTTTCTTTCTGTACTGAAAAGGCCACTAAACGCTTTTGCCACAAATAACTGCACCAGTGAAGTGCGTATATTTTTTTCTTTCTAAAATAAAATAGGCCACTAAACGCTTTTGCCACAAATAACTGCACCAGTGAAGAGCGTATATTTTTTTTTTTCTGTACGCTTTCAACACATATAACCGCCTGTCACGGGGCGCCGCCGACGTACTGACTCTCCGCAGCGCCGACGGCGCCCCGCCTCTGTACAGGAGCGAGGACGTGCAGCGTCCTCGTCTCCTAGGTGATGGGGGGCGGACCCGGCCGCGCACGTCTCCCCCAGCAACCTGATGAAGCCTGAGCACCGAGCTCGGTACTCGGTGCTCAGCCATGAACAGCAGGTCGAGTCATGTGACGCTGGCCACGTCACATGACCCCTGCTACTCAGTATTTAAACAGGAAGCCTACTGGCCACAGGCTGCCTGTTAATTAGGTTCTGCTGTGATTTTGCATACCTGGCATACTTACCCTCTGTGTATCTCCTGACAATCCTCTTCTTGCTCCTTCTGTACTGCGCTGCTCTCCTGGTATTCAGACCCCGGCTATCTCCTGACGATCCTCTGCTGACTCCTTTGGTACTTTACGACGCTCCTGGTATTTATGACCCCGGCTTCTCCTGACTATTCTTTGCTTGCTCCATTTGTACTTTGTTGCTCTCCTGGTATTGACTCGGTCCATTCACTCTCCGTTGTTTGTCTGGTCTGTCCTCCCAGCACTTATTCCAAGCTAGGGATTGCCGTCCAGTTGTCCCCTGTTTTTAGGACTTGCAAGGCAAGTAGGCAGGGCCAGGGGTGAGGGTGGAGCGCAGTGGTCACTATCCTCCCCCTGTGTGTGTGTGTGTGTACGCGACCGTTGCACCGCCGACATGAACTGAGAATATATTTTTCTTGTTTGAATAAATACACTGCCTGTCCCAAAAAAAAGTCGCCACCAAAAAAAAGCCTTTAGCTTTGATTACGGCACACATTCGCTGTGGCATTGTTTCGATAAGCTTCTGCAATGTCACAAGATTTATTTCCATCCAGTGTTGCATTCATTTTTCACCAAGATCTTGCATTGATGATGGTAGAGTCTGACTGCTGCGCAAAGCCTTCTCCAGCACAACCCAAAGATTCTCAATGTGGTTAAGGTCTGGACTCTGTGGTGGCCAATCCATGTGTGAAAATGATGCATCATGCTCTCTGAACCCCTCTTTCACAATTTGAGCCCGATGAATACTGAGATTGTCATCTTGAAATATGCCCGTGCCATCAGGAAAATAAAAATCCATTGATGGAATAACCTGGTCATTCAGAATGTTAAGGTAGTCAGCTGACCTCATTCTTGGAGCACATACTGTTGCTGAAGCTAGACCTGACCAATTTCCAGATCATAGCACTGCCCCCACAGGCTTGTACGGTAGGCACTAGGCATGATGGGTGATTCACTTAATCTGCCTCTCTTCCTACACTGATGCATCTATCACTCTGGGTAAATCTGTACTCATCAAGACCACATGACCTTCTTCCATTGCTCTAGAGTCTAATCTTTATTCTCCCTATCAAATTGAAGCCTTTTTTTCTGGTTTGCCTCACTGATTAGTGGGTTACACAGCTGTTCAGTCCCAATCCCTTGAGTTCCCTTTGCATTGTGCGTGTGGAAATGCTCTTACTTTCACTATTAAACATAGCCCTGAGTTCTACTGTTGTTTTTCTTCGATTTGATTTGACCAAACGTTTACGTGACCGCCAATCACGATCATTCAGGATTCTTTTCCCACCACATTTCTTCCTCAAATACAATGAGTCCCCACTATCCTTCCAGTTTTTAATAATGTGTTGGACAGTTCTTAACCCAATTTTAGTAGTTTCTGCAATCTCCTTAGATGTTTTCTCTGCTTGATGCATGCCAATGATTTGACCCGTCCCAAACAGACAAACATCTTTTCCACGACCACGAGATGTGTCTTTCGACATGGTTGTTTAAGAAATGAGAAGCAACTCATTGCACCAGTTGGGGTTAAATAACTTATTGTCAGCTCAAAGATTATCGCCCATGCAGTAATTATCCAATAGGAGGCTCTTAACTATTTGCTTAGTTAAATCCAGGCAGTGTATAAGCCACTAAAGGCTTTTCAACATAGCACTTGCACCCAAAGAACAAATTGCTAGAATGACAGAGCTGTATAATGGCTATTTAAATCCCCAAATTATCTTTCCCTTCACTTGTAAATCGCTTTTCTAGCACTGTCCCAAGTGCCTTCTGACATCTTTCCCTGCACTCAGAACGCTTGAAAATGTCTGACTCTAAGATGGCTGCCGTATTTATAGGGATGTGACATCACAGAGCTGGCTGGCTGCTGATTGGCTACATGCATGGAATTGTGGGTCAGCCCGCTTTCCCAGAGTTCCTTGCCCCATGCCCTCACACGTGTAGTCACCATTGTAGCCGCCATTTTAGGAAAAATTGCGATTCGTTGCCCCGAAGCGCAAGGAAATTCACATTTGTTGCCAATCAAATTTTTCCTGAAATTCGGATCGAATTCCACTTTGTCAGCTTCGATTCACTCATCTCTTATCATGTATATATGCTGCTTAATCAAAATGAACTCCACAAAAAAATAAGAAAAGCCAGCCACAGCTTCTGTCTTCTCTTTCCCTCTGTGTCAGCTGCCTTGCTTATCCCCATTCTACAAAACACACACACAATTCTTTTTCTAGCCTTACCTTTCACTCTCCCAGGCATTAAGCTTGATTGATTTCTGACTGTCCCTGATTGATTTCTGATTTTCACTGACTCTCTAAGATAATTTTCCTGGCAGACACTGTAACAATAAAACCTCCATTATTCACAACCCAGGACAGAATGGCATTCTGATCATTCTGCTAGGGCACCTCCCTGCCTGCTGCAGCACTGATTGACTAGTCCAGGCTGTCTGTAAGCCTGGGAACTAATCAAGGCAGGCTCTCCCTCCAATTTCCTCTCATGTGAGAGCCCTTCTTCCTCCCTAGTGCTTTTTTTCCCCACCGACATGTTCACTAAAATTAAGCTACGCACCGATTTAGTGGATTCATCCGAAACAAACCTGAAAATATTCTAAACTAGTTTGTATATATATATATATATATATATATATATATATATACAGTCAGGTCCATAAGTATTGGGACATGGACACAATTGTAACATTTTTGGCTCTATACATCACCACAATGGATTTGAAATGAAACAAACAAGATATGCTTTAACTGCAGACTGTCAGCTTTAATTTGAGGGTATTTACATCCAAATCAGGTGAACGGTGTAGGAATTACAACAGTTTGCATATGTGCCTCCCAATTGTTAAAGAACTAAAAGTAATGGGACAATTGGCTTCTCAGCTGTTCCATGGCCAGGTGTGTGTTATTCCCTCATTATCCCAATTACAATGAGCAGATAAAAGGTCCAGAGTTTATTTCAAGTGTGCTATTTGCATTTGGAATCTGTTGCTGTCAACTCTCAAGATGAGATCTAAAGAGCTGTCACTATCAGTGAAGCAAGCCATCATTAGGCTGAAAAAAAAAAAAACAAACCCATCAGAGAGATAGCAAAAACATTAGGCGTAGCCAAAATAACTGTTTGGAAAATTCTTAAAAAGAAGGAACGCATCGGTGAGCTTAGCAACACCAAAAGACCCGGAAGACCACGAAAAACAACTGTGGTGGATGACCGAAGAATTCTTTCCCTGGTGAAAAAACACCCTTCACAACAGTTGGCCAGATCAAGAACACTCTCCAGGAGGTAGGTGTATGTGTGTCAAAGTCAACAATCAAGAGAAGACTTCACCAGAGTGAATACAGAGGGTTCACCACAAGATGTAAACCATTGGTGAGCCTCAAAAACAGGAAAGCCAGATTAGAGTTTGCCAAACGACATCCAAAAAAGCCTACACAGTTCTGGAACAACATCCTATGGACAGATGAGACCAAGATCAACTTGTACCAGAGTGATGGGAAGAGAAGAGTATAGAGAAGAAAAGGAACTGCTCATGATCCTAAGCATACCACCTCATCAGTGGAGCATGGTGGTGGTAGTGTCATGGGCATGTATGGCTGCCAATGGAACTGGTTCTCTTGTATTTACTAATGATGTGACTGCTGACAAAAGCAGCAGGATGAATTCTGAAGTGTTTCAGGCAATATTATCTGCTCATATTCAGCCAAATGCTTCAGAACTCATTGGACGGCGCTTCACAGTGCAGATGGACAATGACCCAAAGCATACTGCAAAAGCAACCAAAGAGTTTTTTAAGGGAAATAAGTGGAATGTTATGCAATGGCCAAGTCAATCACCTGACCTGAATCCGATTGAGCATGCATTTCACTTGCTGAAGACAAAAATGAAGAGAAAATGCCCCAAGAACAAGCAGGAACTGAAGACAGTTGCAGTAGAGGCCTGGCAGAGGATCACCAGGGATGAAACCCAGCCTCTGGTGATGTCTATGCTTTCCAGACTTCAGGCTGTAATTGACTGCAAAGGATTTGCAACCAAGTATTAAAAAGTAAAAGTTTGATTTATAATTATTATTCCGTCCCATTACTTTTGGTCCCTTAACAAGTGGGAGGCACATATGCAAACTGTTGTATTTCCTACACCGTTCACCTGATTGGGATGTAATAACCTCAAATTAAAGGTGACAGTCTGTAGTTAAAGCACATCTTGTTCGTTTAATTTCAAATCCATTGTGGTAGTGTATATAGCCAAAAATGTTAGAATTGTGTCGATGTCCCAATAGTTATGGACCCGACTGTATATATATATATATATACAGTACAGACCAAAAGTTTGGACACACCTTCTCATTCAAAGAGTTTTCTTTATTTTCATGACTATGAAAATTGTAGATTCACACTGAAGGCATCAAAACTATCAATTGACACATGTGGAATTATATACCTAACAAACAAGTGTGAAACAACTGAAAATATGTCATATTCTAGGTTCTTCAAAGTAGCCACCTTTTGCTTTGATTACTGCTTTGCACACTCTTGGCATTCTCTTGATGAGCTTCAAGAGGTAGTCCCTTGAAATGGTTTTCACTTCACAGGTGTGCCCTGTCAGGTTTAATAAGTGGGATTTCTTGCCTTATAAATGGGGTTGGGACCATCAGTTGCGTTGAGGAGAAGTCAGGTGGATACACAGCTGATAGTCCTACTGAATAGACTGTTAGAATTTGTATTATGGCAAGAAATAAGCAGCTAAGTAAAGAAAAACGAGTGGCCATCATTACTTTAAGAAATGAAGGTCAGTCAGTCAGCCGAAAAATTGGGAAAACTTTGAAAGTAAGGACTATTTGACCATGAAGGAGAGTGATGGGGTGCTGCGCCAGATGACCTGGCCTCCACAGTCACCGGACCTGAACCCAATCGAGATGGTTTGGGGTGAGCTGGACCGCAGAGTGAAGGCAAAAGGGCCAACAAGTGCTAAGCATCTCTGGGAACTCCTTCAAGACTGTTGGAAGACCATTTCAGGTGACTACCTCTTGAAGCTCATCAAGAGAATGCCAAGAGTGTGCAAAGCAGTAATCAAAGCAAAAGGTGGCTACTTTGAAGAACCTAGAATATGACATATTTTCAGTTGTTTCACACTTGTTTGTTATGTATATAATTCCACATGTGTTAATTCATAGTTTTGATGCCTTCATAGTCATGAAAATAAAGAAAACTCTTTGAATGAGAAGGTGTGTCCAAACCTTTGGTCTGTACTGTATATATATATACACACACACACATGTGGACAAAATTGCTGTTACCCTTCTGTTAAAGAAAGAAAAACCCACAATGGTCACTGAAATAACTTTTATCTAACTAAAGTATTAATAAATAAAAAATTACTGAAAAATAATGAAAATCAGACATTGCTTTTGAATTGTGGTTCAACAGAATAATTTATAAAACAAAAAAATGAAATTGTCCTGGACAAAAATGATGGTACTCTTAACTTAATATTTTGTTGCACAACCTTTTGAGGCAATCACTGCAAATATTTCTGTAACTCTTAATGAGACTTCTGCACCTTTTAAAGGGCTTCTGTCACCCCCAAAACACTTTTCCTTAAAAATCGATCTTTTAAAATATGCAAATCAATTCACTACCAGCAAATAGGGCGTCTACTTGCTGGTAGCCGCCGCAAAAAACCGTCCCCTCCTCCAGTTGATTGACAGGGCCAGCGCTCTCCTCCTCCGGATGGCCCTGTCAGCATTTCAAATCCCGCCCCTGTCTTCATTCGGCGCAGGCGCACTGAGAGGAGGACGCTCGCCTCCTCAGCACTCCCTCAGTGCGCCTGTGCCGATGACGTCTTCTCTTTCGGTGACGTCATCGGTGCAGGCGCACTGAGGGATTGCTGAGGATGCGAGCGTCCTCCTCTCAGTGCGCCTGCGCCGAATGAAGACAGGCGCGGGATTTGAAATGCTGACGGGGCCAGCCGGAGGAGGAGAGCGCTCCCTGGCCCTGTCAATCAACTGGAGGAGGGGGAGGTTTTTTGCGGCAGCTACCAGCAAGTAGACGCCCTACTTGCTGGTAGTGAAGTGATTTGCATATTTTAAAAGATCGATTTTTAAGGAAAAGAAGCCACAGACAAAGGTAAGAGCCCTATATAGGGAATAGTCGTTAAATAAGGATTTTAACAAGCCCAAAAAAAAATTATGTGTTTTGTGGATGACAGAGGACCCTTTAACAAATATTTTGGCCCACTCCTCAAGCGCAAACTGCTCCAGCTGTCTCAGGTTTGAAGGGTGCCTTCTACAGACTGCATGTTTCAGCTTCTTCCACAGATGTTCCATATGATTTAGATCAGGGCTCATAGAAGGTCACTTCAGAATAGTTAAAGGCTTGTTTATTTGCCATTCTTGGATGTTTTTAGCTGTGTGTTTTAGGTAATTATCCTGTTGGTGGATTCATGACCTGAAACTGAGACCAAGCTTTCTGACACTGGGAAGCACATTTTCTCCAGAAATTATTTACAGTCTTGATATTTCATTGTGCCCTGTACATATTCAAGACATCCTGTGCCTGATGCAGCAAAGCAGCCCCAAAACATAACCAAGCTTCCTCCATGTTTTACAATAGGTACAATCAATGTACATTTCTTTGTATGCTTCATTTCTGAATCTGTGAACATAGAGCTTATGTGACTTGCCAAAATGGTGTGATCTGAAACCGATGTAACTTTACTTTGGAGTTCACCTCTAATCTCTTTAGAATCTGGGATCTTTGGTTACTATTCGTATTATCTGTCTTTTCAATTTGTCATCAATTTTCCTCTTGTGACCATGTTCAGGGAGGTTGGCTACAGTCCCGTAGACCTTAAACATTTACATAATATGTGCAAATGTAGTAACAGTTATATCAAGCTTATTGGAAATAGTCTTATAACCTTTACTTTTAACATGTTTGTCTATAATCCTCTTTCTAATCTCATGAGACAACTCTCGCCTTAGCTTTCTTTGGTCCATGTTCAGTGCATGTTCACCATTATTATTATTATTTATTATTAAAGCGCCATTCATTCCATAGCGCTGTACATGTGATAAGCGGTGCACATACATAAAACAGACAATTGCACTAATCATAAACAAGACAAGTTACAAACTGGTACAAAAGGAGAGAGGGCCCTGCCCGTGAGGGCTTACAATCTACATGGTATGGGAGAAGGACACAGTAGGTGCGAGTTAAGTTGGTCATGGCGGTATAGAGGCAGCAGGGTCACTGGTTGTAGGCTTGTCTGAAGAGGTGGGTTTTCAGGTTTCTTTTGAAGGATTCCAATGTAGGTGAGAGTCTGATATGTTGGGGTAGCGAGTTCCAGAGTATGGGGGATGCACGGGAGAAATCTTGGAGGCGATAAGAGGAGAGGAGAGAAGGAGGTCTTGTGAGGATCGGAGAGTGTGTGTGGGGATGTATCGGGAAAGTAGCTCCGAGATGTAGGGAGGGGACAGGTTATGGACGGCCTTGTATGTGTTTGTTAGTACTTTGAAGTGAATTCGCTGGGCAATGGGGAGCCAGTGAAGGGATTGGCAGAGGGGAGAGGCAGAGGAGTAATAGGGTGAGAGGTGGATTAGTCGGGCAGAAGAGTTGAGGATAGATTGGAGGGGTGCGAGAGTGCTAGATGGAAGGCCACAGAGGAGAATGTTGCAGTAGTCTAGGCGGGAGATAATGAGGGCATGTACAAGAATTTTCGCAGAGTCAAAGTTAAGGAAAGCACAGATGCGGGAGATGTTTTTGAGTTGGAGGCGGCAGGTGGTGGAAAGAGCTTGGATTTGCGGTCGGAGGGAAAGTGCAGAATCAAAGGTCACTCCAAGGCAGCGGACTTTGTTGACCGGGGAGAGTGTGCAGCCATTGATCATGATCGATAGGTCTGCTGAGGGGGTTGAACAAGATGGGGGAAAGATTATAAATTCTGTCTTATCCATGTTAAGTTTTAGAAAGCGAGAGGCGAAGAAGGATGATATGGAAGATAGACATTGTGGGATTCGTGATAGTAAGGTGGTGATGTCTGGACCAGAGAGGTAGATTTGTGTGTCGTCAGCGTAGGAGTGATACTGAAAGCCATGGGACTCTATGAGCTGTCCCAGGCCAAAAGTGTAGATAGAGAAGAGCAGGGGTCCTAGGACAGAGCCTTGCGGGACACCAACAGAGAGGGAATGAGATGAGGAGGTGGTGCGAGAGTGGGAGACGCTAAACGTCCGGTCTGTGAGGTATGATGTGATCCAGAAGAGGGCCAGGTCGGTGATGCCAAGAGATGAGAGAGTTTGCAACAGAATGGAATGGTCAACAGTGTCAAAGGCAGAGGACAGGTCAAGGAGAAGGAGGACAGAGTATTGTTTCTTGGTTTTGGCTGTCAGCAGGTCATTGGTGACTTTGGTAAGGGCAGTCTCGGTCGAGTGGTGGGGTCGGAAGCCAGATTGTAGGCGGTCAAAGAGGGAGCAGGAGGAGAGGTGGGAGGACAGTTCTGAATGGACATGTTGTTCAAGTAGCTTTGAGGCATACGGAAGAAGTGATATGGGGCGATAACTGGACAAGAAAGATGGGTCAAGTGAAGGCTTTTTGAGGATGGGTGTAATGGTAGCATGTTTAAAAGCAGAGGGGAAGACACCAGAGTTGAGTGATAGGTTGAAGAGATGAGTTAGGGTTGGGATAAACACTGTGGTGAGGTTAGGGATGAGGTGGGATGGGATTGGGTCAAGTGCACAGGTGGTCAGATGAGATTTGGAGAGTAGAGTGGAGAGTTTTTCTTCTGTAATGAAGCAAGCAGGAGGAAGGCTCCTGTGTAGAGCCGAAACGTTGCATGATCTTTATGGGTAAATAAAGTTAATTTTTATTTTTATCCGTTGGAATGCTGCCCGTTTTTACATTTTTGTATTCATTAGGATTGGCTTATATCCACATTGGGCTGGTGCACCCTTCATCCGCTTACATTCAGGACGGTGCTGCCAATCTTTTCTTTTTATATACAGTGGCGGAAATAATTATTTGACCCCTCACTGATTTTGTAAGTTTGTCCAATGACAAAGAAATGAAAAGTCTCAGAACAGTATCATTTCAATGGTAGGTTTATTGTAACAGTGGCAGATAGCACATCAAAAGGAAAATCGAAAAAATAACTTTAAATAAAAGATAGCAACTGATTTGCATTTCATTGAGTGAAATAAGTATTTGAACCCTCTAACAAAAAAAGACTTAATACTTGGTGGAAAAACCCTTGTTTGCAAGCACAGAGGTCAAACGTTTCTTGTAATTGATGACCAAGTTTGCGCACATTTTAGGAGGAATGTTGGTCCACTCCTCTTTGCAGATCATCTCTAAATCCCTAAGGTTTCGAGGCTGTCTCTGTGCAACTCTGAGCTTGAGCTCCCTCCATAGGTTTTCGATTGGATTAAGGTCCGGAGACTGACTAGGCCACTCCATGACCTTAATGTGCTTCTTCTTGAGCCACTCCTTTGTTGCCTTTGCTGTATGTTTTGGGTCATTGTCGTGCTGGAACACCCATCCACGACCCATTTTCAGTTTCCTGGCAGAGGGAAGGAGGTTGTCGCTCAGGATTTCACGATACATGGCTCCGTCCATTTTCCCGTTTATGCGAATAAGTTGTCCTGTGCCCTTAGCAGAAAAACACCCCCAAAGCAAAATGTTTCCACCCCCATGCTTGACGGTGGGGACGGTGTTTTGGGGGTCATAGGCAGCATTTTTCTTCCTCCAAACACAGCGAGTTGAGTTAATGCCAAAGAGCTCTATTTTGGTCTCATCAGACCACAGCACCTTCTCCCAGTCACTCTCTGAATCATTCAGGTGTTCATTGGCAAACTTCAGACGGGCCTGCACATGTGCCTTCCTGAGCAGGGGGACCTTGCGAGCCCTGCAGGATTTTAATCCATTGCGGTGTAATGTGTTTCCAATGGTTTTCTTGGTGACTGTGGTCCCTGCTAATTTGAGGTCATTAACTAACTCCTCCCGTGTAGTTCTAGGATGCTTTTTCACCTTTCTCAGAACCATTGACACCCCACGAGGTGAGATCTTGCGTGGAGCCCCAGAGCGAGGTCGATTGATGGTCATTTTGTGCTCCTTCCATTTTCGAACAATCGCACCAACAGTTGTCACCTTCTCTCCCAGCTTCTTGCTAATGGTTTTGTAGCCCATTCCAGCCTTGTGCAGGTCTACAATTTTGTCTCTGACATCCTTGGACAGCTCTTTGGTTTTCCCATGTTGGAGAGTTTGGAGTCTGCTTGATTGATTCTGTGGACAGGTGTCTTTTATACAGGTGACTAGTTAAGACAGGTGTCCTTAATGAGGGTGACTAATTGAGTAGAAGTGTCTAACCACTCTGTGGGAGCCAGAACTCTTAATGGTTGGTAGGGGTTCAAATACTTATTTCACTCAATGAAATGCAAATCAGTTGCTATCTTTTATTTAAAGTTATTTTTTCGATTTTCCTTTTGATGTGCTATCTGCCACTGTTACAATAAACCTACCATTGAAATGATACTGTTCTGAGACTTTTCATTTCTTTGTCATTGGACAAACTTACAAAATCAGTGAGGGGTCAAATAATTATTTCCGCCACTGTATATATATATATATATATATATAATCCAAATAAATGTAACGCAGCACTCATTAGATAAAAAGTGAAAAAATACCAAATTTATTAAACACATGTTGATACAGGCAACGTTTTAGCTCTCTCACAGAGCCATTATCAAGTCAAGTGCTTGATAATGTGAAACGTTGCCTGTATCAATATGTGTTGAATAAATTTAGTATTTTTTTCACTTTTTATCTAAGGAGTGCTGCGTTACATTTATTTGGATTGTGTTTGGACTCCAGGACCCAGGGGAAAACGCTTGAAGTGAGGAGTGCTGCCCTGCCATCTTTTGGATATATATATATATATATATATATATATACACTGTAGTGTTCTCAATATAAAGCTAAAAAAGAAAAACATAAGAAAAAATTAGTAAAAAAGATTAAGTATCATGTAAAAAATATTGAAAAAATTATTTTAAAAGTCCAACAAAAAAGTTATTACCATGTGCGCTAAATCACAAAGAGTGCCTGGTCGTTATATCCTTTTCAAGCTTGGTCATTAAGGGGTTAAGTAGAACACAAACAATCCCAGCAAGGGGCAGCGTTTATAGCCCATAGATTATAAGCTTGATGCTGAGAACCATCCATATATGGTTATATAGTTCCAATATTCAAGTTAAACTTTTAGATTAAATTGTGTGGACAATAGAGAGGAACAAATCTTTTAAAACTCGGTTCGTTTGAGGTTCACCGACTTTAACTGAGCCAAAGTTGCTTCAATTGCCCTGAAAATAGGTAGGTAACTCCCTCTAGTCTCCTAGCGCTCAATTTTAGGAAAAAATGTTATCTCTTTTTGTTATTTTTCTATGAGTTTTTGCATTTACTTTCCTCCCCTCCCACTCCCTAAGCTCTTGAACACGATAGCAAATCATGTCAGAGTGACACTGACATACATAGTTATGGGTAAAGGCATCGTTGACAGTGTTAGCAAACAGTGTGTTTATATACACTACATGATGGTAGTCAGACAACATTATGGTAGGCAGGCAGGCAGCAGCAGTGGCAAAATGGGTCACCTTCAGCAAGGCCAGATCTATTCATTGAACTCAGTCTGAGAAGTTAAAAAATCCTCCTGGATCCATGCTTCATTCATTTTGACAAAAGTAACACTTTGGACACTGGCAGAGGACATTTTGGTCCACCTGGGTGTCATCAAGCCCCCTGTGTCACTAAAAAACCTCTCTGAGAAGACACTGGAAGCTGGGCCAGAGAGAAAAGAAAGAGCGCACTAGGCCAGTTTGGGCCACTGTTCCATTCTGCCCAGGGCCGTCTTTAATGTTGATTGGACCCTGGGCAAGAATTTACTTGGGCCCCCTGGATCCCGCCCCCCCCCCACTTTTCTGTACTTGCTATACAGCAGCACTTACCTGTCACGTCCAGGGCCTCCAGGTGACGTCTCCTCTCTGTCATCATCTTCTCTGTAGATCTTCTCTCTCATCATCTTCTCCACTCGGTCTGGACAACTTCTCTCAGCCGCCTCGTCTCTGCAGAGTGTGACACACAGACATCTTAGCTTCCTCACATTCTATCATTATCCCCCAACTGTAGTCCCCACAGTGTTATCCTGCTGCTTGCTGTGCCCCCCCAGGGGTGTAGCTATAGGGGGTGCAGAGGTAGCAGCCGCTACCGGGCCCAGGAGCATGAAGGGGCCCAAAGACACTTGTGCCGCATAAGAAGACACACAAAGCACTGAGGGAAGGGGCGCCCAAGCTGAACTCTTGCACCGGAGCCCATGATCCTTTAGTTACGCCCCTGCCCCCCCCTCCCAATACCCCCAAATACTATCCTGAAGAAACATTACTGCCCCCCATAGTAATAGTGCTCCTCATAGTCCCACCAATAGTAATTCCCTTCTAGAATGCCCTCATTACTGCCCCAACCGTGATAATGCTCCTCAACAATGCCCCCATTATTAGAAGAGCCCTCCCATATTAATAATACCCTCACAGAGCCCCCCAGTAGAAATAAGGCCCCCTATTGTTCCCCCAGTGGTAATAAAGCTCCCTACAGACCCCTCAGTAGTAATAAGGCCCCCATAGTGCGCTTAGTAGAAATAAGGCGGATCTATAAGACCCTCCTATAGAGCCCCCAGTAGTAATAAGACCGCCTATAATGTCCCCTGGATCTGCAGTGCCCCCTGTAGTTATAATCCTCCCTCCACCATACAGTCCCATGTAAATAACATCACCTTCTCCCCAGCCGCCTCCAACGCACAATCCCATGTAAACATCACCCCCTAAGGCTACTTTCACACTTGCGTTCGTGCGGATCTGTCCTGTACTTGTACAGGACGGATCCGCACCGATAATACAAACGAATGCATCAGTTCAGGACCGATTCGTTTGTATTAGATTTGAATTTCTAAGTCCCAATACGGATCCATCCTGACTTACATTGAAAGTCAATGGGCGACGGATCCGTTTACAATTGCACCTTTTTGTGTCAATGGAAAGGGATCCGTCCCCATTTACTTACATTGTAAGTCAGGACGGATCCGTTTGGCTCCGCAAGGCCATGCGGACACAAAAACACTGCTTGCAGCATTTTGGGGTCCGCCTCCAAAACGGAACGGGGGGCTGTACGGAGCCGAACGAATGCATTCAGAATGGATCTGCATCCATTCAGAATGCATTGGGGTTAAACTGATCCATTTGGGGCTGCTTGTGAGAGCCTTGAAACGGATCTCACAAGCGGATCCCCAAACGCAAGTGTGAACGTAGCCTAAACATTAAGTCCCATGTACATAAACATCATACCCCCCCACCATCCACTTTCAACATACAGTCCCATGTAAATAACATCACTCCCTCCACCAGCCACCTCAAGCACACAGTTCCATGTCAATAACATCCCTCCCTTCAGCCCTAACATACATCCCACTTAAATAACTACAACTCCCAGCATTGCTCTGCCTCTCCCTTCACTTACCTCTCCAGTCCTCATATACAGACATCAGCATTAGGCTCCATCCCCTCTTCACTCCGGTCCAATCCTGCGCTGGTCACATCATCCAGGTCATCCTATCACAGCCTGTTTTGCTGATCACATGACCTGTGATGTCACCACAGGTCCTTCACCTCTACACCCAGTGTATTAGATTGAATTGTATTGCCGTTCTGTGTACGGCAATACAGTTGTATCTAGCAGGCAGGCAGGACATTCGTGGCCTGGGATAAAACATCAGGGGCCCAGGCCCCGAATGTTTTAATCTAGTGATGCAGTCACTAGTGAATGGGAGTCGGGAAACGGAGCTCCCTTGGGCCCCCAGGAGCAACTGGGCCCGGGGCAGCTGCCCCTTTTGCCCTGCGGCAAAGACGGCCCTGATTCTGCCTACAAAGAAGCCCATGGGGGTCATGGAGCACAGTATGCACCAGGGAAAGGCCACAGCAATTTAGAGAACGAGACAATTTTGAACAATTTTTTTTATAAATAAAATGGACAGCTGGCCAAAAGGTATAAATATCATTTATTAGAATTACGTTTTGATGAAGGCATGGAAGTGTGTCACAATAACAAATTAACAAGAAAAGTTTTGACATATGGTGCAGCAATGGAAAAAAAAACTGCTCCATCTTGTAACAAGTAGCAAAAGTACTTGTAGCAGAGACAGCTGAAAAGAGATTAAAATTTGGGCAGAGAAGGCACAGAGTGTGGAAATTTGTGGATCGACGAGAGAAATTTTTTTTAATGCGTTCATACGTCGGTACTTAGCTTGCATGGCAAAAAGTTCCACCTAACTGCCCAGGCCAAAGCCCAAAAAAAATTTATTTGGGTGAAGGTGCAGACATTGACCACATTTACCACAACTAAGTAGTACGACAGCAACTGAACCACTAGCAACTTGGCCAAGCCACTCCGTATTGCCATGGCGGCCACCACCCTTCTCCTCTGATGTCTCCTCCTCCTCAGCACCCCAATCTGGCTCCCAGTTCCTGTCCAACACAAAGTTATCATCATAGTCCTCAACCTTCCTGCTGCTTTTATCAGACTGTGATATTTCATGGTGGGCTCCATAGCCCACCTCCGGATTCCCTGCCCTGTATTTGCCCAAAGTGTAAGTGTTGCTACCACTTGACCTACCGCCACTACAGTGGTTACAAATGCCATTACCACTCCCACCAATACAGCTATGCATGGGATTCCCACCTCCTCTTGAACCTCCTCCTCATGGCAGTACAAATGCTGACTGCTCTCGCTCAAGTTATCAACAGGGACACTCTCTTTACTATCTGCCATAGGGCGTGGCAGTGTTTTCTTGCCTCTTCTTAGGAAAAAAATAAGGCTCTCCACTAGTTGAGGGCATTGAAGACAGAGAGGAAGCAACTTATAGGTTTTTCTGGACTTCAAAGAGGTGGAGCAGGATAAATGCTGTGACCTCTGGCTCCAAGGCCCAGTGTCAGACTCAGAGGGGACCTCTACATCATCCTTCTGTGACTGAGAGGAGGAGTGAGCCATCCAGTCCTCAATCTTCTCCTCTTGTCCTGAATAATAAAGTTGTGCCTTCCAGAAGCCAGGGAGAACTGTGGACTACTACTGCCTGGATGGCTGCTGCTGCTGCAACTATCCACATTCTCTAGCTCTGGGAGGATAAACCCTGGGTCTTTCGTTTTGAACTCTTCTGTATTCCAGGCATTTTATTTAGAGGTATAAAGAAAACACAATTTTCCTGAATGAAAATTCATGGGTTTTGGTACACAGTCACACAAATTATTTAACAGTTATAGCAAAAAAGCAATTTAAAGACAGAGGTGCAATATATAGGGAAAAAAAGATAGTGTGTCTTGTGGGGCAAAAAAACTGTGAAGGGAAAAAAATGGCTGGCACATTGCATGTTGCCGGTGCATCGCAGGCTGTGCTGCATAGGGATAGCAGCCTGCGATGTACCAGACATCCGTCTTTTCACTGGCTTACTTGGTCTGTTTGAGTGCAGTGGGGGCTGGTGGAATGTGCTTCTGGAGAGCCCAGCAGGGGGAAGCTGGAGGAATATGCTGCTGGAGAGCACGGCGGGGAGAGGTTGGAGGTAGGAGAGCATGTGTCTGACCTGGAAGATACACAGTAGCAGGGAGACCAGGGGATGGTGCGCTGGAGCGCTGGAGCAGGCAGACGATGGGCGGGAGCAGGCTTTTCTGTCACACATGGCTGCTCTGCCACTAATTCCTCCTACATGCCTGCTCCTGTGTACGTGCCTATCCTGGTGACAATGCTGCTATGAACAGTTCTCTGGACTGCAGCTAAATTACTGATAAAAGATGTCCCCTAATAAAGTGTCCTCCCCATAATATTGTGTCAGCAGCACTGCACAATTGAGCATCAAGTGAGCTCCCCCACTGTTTGCCCTGCTCCCTTACATGGAGCATTGCCTAGCATGGAGCAAGAGCCTGCTACTTTCAGCTAGTGATGAGCGGCAGGGGTCATATTCGAATTTGCGATATTTCGCGAATATTTCGTAGAATTTTCGTCTAATATTCTCAAATTCGAATATTCGTTAGGAGTAGTGCTGATTGTGAATTTTCGTAATGCGAATTTTCGTAATGCAAATTTTCATAATGAGAATCAATGAGATCGTGAAAACTCAGATCCGATGGTATATTTTAACCCCCAGGCACTCCCATGGTGACGGGGACGCTTGTCGGGGAGGAGTATGCCAAAGTGGAACAACTGTACAATTTTTTTTAAAAAAGACTAATATTCTAGAAAATGAATATATTTGTTTTTTTAGAATATTTGCAATATTCAAAAACAAGAATATATAGCAATATAGCGAATATTAGGAAAAAAAAAAGAATATGGAGCAATTTAGCTAACATAGTGCTATAATCTTCTTTGTCTAATAGTTGTAATTTTTTTCTTATCTGAAGTTCAGATTGGAAAAAAATTACAACTATTAAAAAAAAACATTATAGCACTATATTAGCTAAATTGTTCTACATTCGTCTTTTTTCCATCTGAAGTCATGATTCCTCCCTGCTTAAGTTCCCTATTTTTCTTAAATATTCATTTTCTATTATCTCGGATGAAGTTTTGGGCCTTTGGAACCAATTACTTAACTTACAATGGTTTCAACATACATTGGTCGTCCTGGAACCAATTAATATTGTAACTTGAGGGACCACTGTATATATACAATACAGACCAAAAGATTGGACACTCCTTCTCATTCAAAGAGTTTTCTTTATTTTCATGACTATGAAAATTGTAGATTCACACTGAAGGCATCAAAACTATGAATTAACACATGTGGAATTATATACATAACAAACAAGTGTGAAACAACTGAAAATATGTCATATTCTAGGTTCTTCAAAGTAGCCACCTTTTGCTTTGATTACTGCTTTGCACACTCTTGGCATTCTCTTGATGAGCTTCAAGAGGTAGTCCCCTGAAATGGTTTTCACTTCACAGGTGTGCCCTGTCAGGTTTAATAAGTGGGATTTCTTGACTTATAAATGGGGTTGGGACCATCAGTTGCGTTGAGGAGAAGTCAGGTGGATACACAGCTGATAGTCCTACTGAATAGACTGTTAGAATTTGTATTATGGCAAGAAAAAAGCAGCTAAGTAAAGAAAAACGAGTGGCCATCATTACTTTAAGAAATGAAGGTCAGTCAGTCAGCCGAAAAATTGGGAAAACTTTGAAAGTAAGGGCTGTTTGACCCTGAAGGAGAGTGATGGGGTGCTGCGCCAGATGATCTGGCCTCCACAGTCACCGGACCTGAACCCAATCGAGATGGTTTGGGGTGAGCTGGACCGCAGAGTGAAGGCAAAAGGGCCAACAAGTGCTAAGCATCTCTGGGAACTCCTTCAAGACTGTTGAAAGACCATTTCAGGGGACTACCTCTTGAAGCTCATCAAGAGAATGCCAAGAGTGTGCAAAGCAGTAATCAAAGCAAAAGGTGGCTACTTTGAAGAACCTAGAATATGACATATTTTCAGTTGTTTCACACTTGTTTGTTATGTATATAATTCCACATGTGTTAATTAATAGTTTTGATGCCTTCATAGTCATGAAAATATAGAAAACTCTTTGAATGAGAAGGTGTGTCCAAACTTTTGGTCTGTACTGTATATATATATATATATATATATATACTGCTCAAAAAAATAAAGGGAACACTTAAACAACACAATGTAACTCCAAGTCAATCACACTTCTGTGAAATCAAACTGTCCACTTAGGAAGCAACACTGAGTGACAATCAATTTCACATGCTGTTGTGCAAATGGGATAGACAACAGGTGGAAATTATAGGCAATTAGCAAGACACCCCCAATAAAGGAGTGGTTCTGCAGGTGGTGACTACAGACCACTTCTCAGTTCCTATGCTTCCAGGCTGATGTTTTGGTCACTTTTGAATGCTGGCGGTGCTTTCACTCTAGTGGTAGCATGAGACGGAGTCTACAACCCACACAAGTGGTTCAGGTAGTGCAGCTTTTCCAGGATGGCACATCAATGCGAGCTGTGGCAAGAAGGTTTGCTGTGTCTGTCAGCGTAGTGTCCAGAGCATGGAGGCGCTACCAGGAGACAGGCCAGTACATCAGGAGACGTGGAGGAGGCCGTAGGAGGGCAACAACCCAGCAGCAGGACTGCTACCTCCGCCTTTGTGCAAGGATGAACAGGAGGAGCACTGCCAGAGCCCTGCAAAATGACCTCCAGCAGGCCACAAATGTGCATGTGTCTAATCAAATGGTCAGAAACAGACTCCATGAGGGTGATATGAGGGCCCGACGTCCACAGGTGGGGGTTGTGCTTACAGCCCAACACCGTGCAGGACATTTGGCATTTGCCAGAGAACACCAAGATTGGCAAATTCGCCACTGGCGCCCTGTGCTCTTCACAGATGAAAGCAGGTTCACACTGAGCACATGTGACAGACGTGACAGAGTCTGGAGACGCCGAGGAGAACATTCTGCTGCCTGCAACATCCTCCAGCATGACCGGTTTGGCATTGGGTCAGTAATGTTGTGGGGTGGCATTTCTTTGGAGGGCCGCACAGCCCTCCATGTGCTCGCCAGAGGTAGCCTGACTGCCATTAGGTACCGAGATGAGATCCTCAGACCCCTTGTGAGACCATATGCTGGTGCGGTTGGCCCTGGGTTCCTCCTAATGCAAGACAATGCTAGACCTCATGTGGCTGGAGTGTGTCAGCAGTTCCTGCAAGACGAAGGCATTGATGCTATGGACTGGCCCGCCCGTTCCCCAGACCTGAATCCAATTGAGCACATCTGGGACATCATGTCTTGCTCTATCCGCCAACGTCACGTTGCACCACAGACTGTCCAGGAGTTGGCAGATGCTTTAGTCCAGGTCTGGGAGGAGATCCCTCAGGAGACCGTCCGCCACCTCATCAGGAGCATGCACAGGCGTTGTAGGGAGGTCATACAGGCACGTGGAGGCCACACACACTACTGAGCCTCATTTTGACTTGTTTTAAGGACATTACATCAAAGTTGGATCCGCCTGTAGTGTGTTTTTCCACTTTAATTTTGAGGGTGACTCCAAATCCAGACCTCCATGGGTTGAAAAATTTGATTTCCATTTTTTAATTTTTGTGTGATTTTGTTGTCAGCACATTCAACTATGTAAAGAACAAAGTATTTCAGAAGAATATTTAATTAACTCAGATCTAGGATGTGTTATTTTTGTGTTCCCTTTATTTTTTAAAAAAAATATGAAAAAAATATGAAAACTCAACTCACCTCCCTTTACCCATAATTAGAATAAAAGTAAACAATAGAAAATAAGCGGCATGTCCCAAAATGCCAAAAATAATAAAATCTAACAGTTTTTATCCTATACTGTGAACATCGTAATGGAAAAAAAAATCGAAATAGCTGATTCACCATTTTTTGTTGCTTTACTTACCTCAAAAAATTTATAAAAAGTCATGCTCCAAAATGGTATCAATAAAAACTACAGATCACTCCACAAAAAATGAGCCCTGATCCAACTCTGTAGATGTAACTATAAAAAAATTATGGCGTTCAGAATATGTAGATGAAAAGAAAAATATATATTTTCCCCCAAATTTTTTTTCAGTATTAAAATTCAAGAAAAACTATATAAATGTGGTATCTGTAATTGTACTGGCCCGGAGAATGAAGGGGACAGGTCAGTTTTACTGCATGGGAAATATAAAAAAAAAGTTATGGATCCAGAAAGGCGTAAGTAAAAGAGTAAAAAACAGAATCAGTACCAATCGTCCGGGGCTGAAATGGTTACTCTCACCTATTTCCTGCCTCATATTAACTAGTTTAGGCTACCTTCAATTAACTAAGCCCCTTTCAGTCCTCTGGCATACATGATGGAGGCTGCTCAAAAGGGTTTTACACAACAGACACTCGTAGGCAATGTCCATGATCAGCGATAATGAACATAATTTGATCCCATAATGTGGTTAATTAATTGGCTTAAGGGTAAAGCATGATTTTCTTTTTGCTATTTTGTTATTAGGTAGTATAAAAAAATAACAGTATTAAAATTGTCTACCTTGAAGTGTCCTCCCACCTCTCTTCCTGTTCCCTATTTAACTGACTACAATCTGGCTTCTGACCCCACTCCTCTACTGTAACTGCCCTTACCAAAGTCACCAACGACTTGTTAAATGCCAAAGCCAAACACCGTTACTCTGTCCTCTTCCTTGACCTATCCTCTGCTTTTGACACAGTTGACCACTCCCTTCTGCTTGGCGAAACAGACATGGGAATTTAGTGTCTTCCACTCACACAACACCTCCTCACCTCATCCCTTCTCTCTCAAGGCTGTGTCCTAGGACCCCTGTTCTTCTGAATCTACCCGTTCGGCCTTGGAGAGGTCATAGAGTCCCATGGCTTTAAGTATCACTTCTATGCTGACGACACACAAATTTACCTCTCTGATCCAGATATCACCACCATACTATCCAGAATCCCATAACGCCTATCCTCTATAAACTCCTTCTCTTCTCGCTTTCTAAAACTTAACATGGATAAAAACACAATTTAACATTATTTCCCCATCTCATCCATCCCCCTCATCAGACTTTTCTATCACAGTCAATGGCTGAACAATCTCCC
This sequence comes from Bufo bufo, assembly GCF_905171765.1. Lineage (NCBI taxonomy): Eukaryota > Metazoa > Chordata > Amphibia > Anura > Bufonidae > Bufo > Bufo bufo. The sequence goes on from NC_053390.1 coordinate 333,884,588, forward strand.
CAGTCAACCAAGTCTGCTGCCTTGGGGTAACCTTTGATTCTGCGCTGTACTTCAAATCGCACATCCAAGCCCTTTCCACCTTCTGCGCCCCAACTCAAAATATCTCTTGGATCCACACATTTTTCTGTCCAGAGCGTGCAAAAATGCTTGTACATGCAATCATCATTTCACGACTATACTACTGTAACATCCTCCTCTGTGGCCTCCCATCTAGCGCTTTTGCACCACTCCAGTCTATCCTCAACTCTGCTGCCCGACTAATCATCATCTCACCCTATTCTTCTCCTGTCTCTTTTGTCTGTCAATCCCTTCACTGGCTCCCCATTGTCCAGAGATTCCAGTACAAAACATTTACTATGACATACAAGGCCATCCACAACCTGTCCCCTCCATATATCTAGGACCTGATCACCCGATACCTTCCCACACATAATCTCCGATCCTCATAAGTCCTCCTTTTCTAATCTCCTCTTCCCAGAATAGCCTCCATGATTTCTTCCTTGCTGCCTCTGTATTCTGGAATTCTCTACCCAACATATCAACTACTCTGGAAAACTTCAGCTACTGCAATCTACAGTAACCCATCTGCCACAATAACATCATGACCATCTTTACCCTCACCTACTGTATCCTTCTCCCATCCCATGTAGATTGTAAGCCTTCGTGGGCAGGGTCCTCTCTCCTTCTGTACCAGTTTGTAACTCGTCTTGTTCATGCTAAATGCAATTGTCTGTATTATGTATGTATACCTCTTTTCATATGTACAGCGCCATGGAATGAATGGCTCTTTAATATTAGTAAAAAATAATAATAAAAAAAAAGGGGTTCTCCGGGCTTTTTATAAAAACTATTCTTTCTTCTAACCTTTGGAAGAAAGACCGTTAGGCTAATACTTACCAGTCCCTTGCTCCACCAATTCTGCTGCATGTACTCACAAGCTGCAAGCTCTTCTGCCTGGGTTCAGACCATATGTGTGAGCTTTTTTTCCTGTTCTGCAGGAGGGCACATATCCAGTCGAAACCAGTATGGAAGAGCCCACAGCCTGTATAACTGGGGGAACAATGGCATCGACGGAGCCAGGGATAATTAACAAAATTGTCTTTCTTTCACAGGTTAGACGAAAGCAGGGGCGTAACTACCATAGCGGCAGACCATGCAACTGCTATGGGGCCCAGGGCAAAAGATGACCCAGTCTTAGTTGGGATTATGTGCTCTTCTGCTGGAGGTGAAAAGCAGAACTATACCCTCTAAAGGAACATCTTTTAGCAAATGAGGCAGGGGAAAAATGCCCCAAAGGTCATTGAAAAGGGTTTAGGCAGAAACCCTTTTGTCCTGTGTGGGGGGCCTGGTTTGATCCTTGCTTTAGGGCCCTTACTTCTCTATGTACACCACTGTAAGAAAGGGTATTTATAAAAAGTATTTATTTTAAAAAAAAGCTCTGAGAACCCTTTTAAAAATACTATAATGCGCACAAAAATCGGCCTGGAAATTAATACTATGATTTTACATGAGACATTGGTGTACATTTTGGCCAAAGCGTAATAAGCCACTCACCGCGTCAAGGTCGTCTCATTTGAGTGGTCCCTAACACTAGTTCCTACCTGTTCATGGGCCATGACAGCCACACAAAGTCCAGGGAATGCAGGTCAGCATGCAAGCCAAGCACACTCTGCTATTAACCCCGTCTGGTGCCATTACAGCTTTCATCGGATCCAGGGATGCAAGTACCAACATGCATGCTGAGCCCACCATATACTTCTCCTGGAGCCAAATGGCTACTGGTAGGTTCTATATAAGCAGACTCAGTTTTATACTGACTTTAAAACCAGCCTCCAGGACAGATTGACTGGTCAGGTGTGCATGACTCAAAGGAGATCGCCACGCCTCCAATATATACTACAAAGAAAAAATGTGGGGGATTGGGTCAGCACAACCCGTATGTAGGTGCATATCACTATGGCGAAATACATATACAAACGGAAAATGCAAATGTGATCGCACACTACATCCAGCACTCTGCCCTGCCTCCATGCTGGATGAGACATTGGTGTACATTTTGGCCAATGCGTAATAAGCCACTCACCGCGTCAAGGTCGTCTCATTTGAGTGGTCCCTAACACTAGTTCCTACCTGTTCATGGGCCATGACAGTGACAGACGACCTTGACGCGGTGAGTGGCTTATTACGCTTTAGCCAAAATGTACACCAATGTCTCATCCAGCATGGAGGCAGGGCAGAGTGCTGGATGTAGTGTGCGATTACATTTGCATTTTCCGTTTGTATATGTATTTCGCCATAGTGATATGCACCTACATACGGGTTGTGCTGACCCAATCCCCCACATGATTTTACATGAGTTTAATAAACTCTCACTGCATAAAAGAAAACTTAAACAAGATTAATACAGCTTCCGTATGATCATGCCTTGTAATTTTAATATACTGTAGTTCTATCTGTATAGGAATTTAATTTACTACATATTATAAGATTCTTGGTCGTATTTATCAAGCATTGCACTTTCAGTTTAACATTACTTTAAATGTGTTATCTTTTACAGTCAGAGAGTAAACCTACACTTTAATGTTCTACTGAATAGGTCAGTGGTGTGTGCTCACCTAATTACTTGTAGGAGGGATATTATAAGATTATGTTCATGAAATAATATACATTTGCTGTAGAGACTTTTATTAAATGTGTGCTGCTGTACTTTTTCATTCTTTTCAGAGTCTGCGGGGGAGAAAAAAATGCCATTAAAAATTTATTTTCCTCTAAAGTAAGGTGGGGAATTATCCCAGTTCTAAATTGTGATATCAATTTCAATAGAGGAAGTCATTACTGGATATTTAAAATTAATTAGTAAGAGGAACCATATTATTGAGTAAAATGTCAAGTAATATGCCCATAAATTCTAACATTACCAAGTTTTTTTTCCCTATAATTAGGGATTAGCCAATGTAGAATTTCAGGATAGGCAAAATTTCAGCATTCAGAATAAATATTCAAAAAACGCTTTCAAGAAAAAAATAATTCAATGTAGGTTTAACGTTAAGGAAATAAGATTAGTATTTATTATATACTGTAAACTATTTGCCATGGTGGAAAACTTGAAAAATCCAAAACATGGAACAAGAGTGAAACACCCTCTTTGTGGGGGGAAAACAGGGTAAAGCATGTGCAAATATTAGGTTATGGGCACTGTATTATAGGCTTGAACCACATGACTCCGTAACACAGTCACACTCATTTGGGCATGAACTAGTTATTGACACGAAGATCTAGTCCATTGGGCCCACCAGAGGAAATTATTCTGAGGGCCTATTCTCTGCACATACAGGACCTTAAAGGTCACTGTCAGAGCTTGGACCCACCAGCGGATCCTCTGTTACTCTGGTGGCCCAGTCTGACCCTGTAGCCATGATATAACAACCATTATTTTCTTAATTTACCTTTATCTAACAGAATACAACGTAGTAAGAGAAATGAAAACTATCTTAGATGATTCCTTGGGAGTAATTATAGACTTTTGGAGTAATGACTCACTCGAAAAGGCACAACTTCACACTGTAAATTAAATATTATCCATAGGTGCAACACCTGTGCACTCATAATTTTTTTATTGGGGTTTAACATTCATGAATTGTGCATTTGCACTGTATTCATGATGTATATGAAATATAGCAATATGGCAATCATATGATATGAATTGTGAACATTTTATATTTGTGCACTTTATTGATTATAATTATAATAGATATTTAATTATCTATAAATATGGATATATATATATATATATATAAAAAAAAAAAAATATATATATATATATATACACACACGCGGTATATATTTTCTCATTGACGTAAAATTGTTAGATTGCTGCAAAGCCCAGCATGAAGTAATGTCTCAGGCAGATAATAAAAATGAAACAACACAAAGCTTCATAGATAGGGTTGAGTGAACCCGAACTGTAAAGTTCGGGTTCGTACCGAACTTTACGGTGTTCGGCACCCGAACCCGAACATTTCAGTAAGGCCCCTTTCACACGGGCGAGATTTCCGCGGGGGTGCAATGCGTGAGGTGAACGCATTGCACCCGAAATGAATCCGGACCCATTCATTTCTATGGGGCTGTGCACACGAGCGGTGATTTTCACGCATCACTTGTGCGTTGCGTGAAAATCGCAGCATGCTCTATATTATTCATAGAAGTGAATGGGGCTGCGTGAAAATCGCAAGCATCCGCAAGCAAGTGCGGATGCGGTGCGATTTTCACGCATTGTTGCTAGGTGACGATCGGGCTGGGGACCCGATCTGTATTATTTTCCCTTATAACACGGTTGTAAGGGAAAATAATAGCATTCTGAATACAGAATGCAAAGTAAAATAGTGATGGAGGGGTTAAAAAAAAATAATAATTAACTCACCGAGTCCACTTGATCGCATAGTTGCGGATCTCTGTCTTCTTCTCTGATGTTGAGCTGCCGGCTAAGGACCTGTGGTGACGTCACATCACGTGATCCAATCACATGGTCCCTCACCATGGTGATGAATCATGTTATTGGACCATGTGATGAGCACAGTGACGTCATCAAAGGTCCTATTCCTGTGCACAGCAAAGAAGCAGACAGAAGAGAAGCCGGGCTGCGCGATCAAGTGGATTAAGGTGAGTAAAATTATCAGATATGAAAAAGCTAATACTATTATTTTCCGTTATAACCATGTTATAACGGAAAATAATAAAGTGAACTTCGGGTCCCCATTGACTTCAATGGGGTTCGGGTCCAAGTTCGGATCAAGTTCGGGTCCCGAACCCAAACTTTTTTTTTAAAGTTTGGCCGAACTCCCCAAACCCGAACATCTAGGTGTTCACTCAACTCTACTCATAGACATTAATTATGTGGGCGTGTCCATTCACTAGAACCAAACCTACATACTCCTTTGTGAGCATTTTGTGTAGGTTTAGATATATATATGATTACAGGTATGGTCTGATTAGCCATTGGGTCACAAAAGTGCTTCCCTTTCTGCCTTATAAAAAGGTAAAATGATTAGTGTATCTTTTGGTGAGAGATTGTTGACTACTAGACATGCCTGTTCAACACTCTCGAAGACATTTTGCCCAGTTGACAGACTTTGAGAATGGGTGCATCAGTGGACTGAGGGAAGCAGAATGGTCATTATGACAAATTGCCCACCATCTAAGCCATTGAGATCTAGCTGTTAAGAAGTGCTGGGAGCAGTGGTTACATGAAGGCATGCTCACACGGTGAAAAGGCTCCAGACGGCAAAGATTGACCACCAGTACAGAGGATTGTTTGATCCAATGACAAACAAAAACAGCTCACACAATTTCATTGTCCACCATCCAAACACAGGGACACCTTCATTACACACTCCTGTCTCTACCTGGACCATTTCCAAGCATTCATCAGAAGGAAATTTGGTGTCATGGCACCCATTATTTGTCCTGCCATTAACATCCAGACACCGTCAGACCTTCTTCTGCAGCTATGTTTTGAATGACAAACCTTGACTGATATGTACTGAAACCATTTCTTCTTTAGCAACAAATAACAGAATCTGGTGACAGTCTGGTTCAAGTATGGAGGCCTGGTGGTGAATCTTGCTGTGGGGCAACACATTGCCCCACCTACTGGTGTGATCATTTGGGGAGCGATTACATATGACAGTTGGTCATCCTTAGTAGTTAAATGAGGGACATAAGAGGGACACTAATAGCTCAATGATATATGCAGGACATCCTACAACCACTAGTATTGCCTCTCAAGGCCGGGCTTTCAACAGTTTTTTCAGCACGATAATGCTTGTCCACACACAGCAAGGGTTTTACCACGAATGTCTCCGCCAGCTTACAACACTTCTTTGGCCTGCACAGTGACCATATTTATCGCCAAACAAACATTTGTGGGATTAGCTGGGGCACTAGTTTAGGCAATCTTTGAGGAAGGAGGCAGGATAGTCTTCGAAACGCACCTGGCGTATAACACGAGATATATCTGATCGGAGACAACTAATACCGGCATTTTGGATAGCCAACATCAATTTTCCAACCCTTGGAAAAGTAAGCGCTTACAAACCAAAGGAGATAAGAACACACGGCAACGTCCGGTGCATGAGAGGAAAAAGCAGGAAGCTAATCAAATCTCCACCACCTGCATAGATTCGATCCGGAGACATGAGGGACGCCAAAAACAATCCCTGATTCAGACCACATAGCAGAGCTACATACACGAACTTAAACAGACTACTGTATCTGCACTGAGGTAATACAGAAGCCTGCTATTGACGATCGCTACAGAGGTAAGCTTACCCTGCACCTACTACACGTGGGACGCCACGCATAGAGAAGAATTCATCTATGTGTGAGTACTCAAATTATCTTCAGTGAATCGCAATATATATCATCGATTCACTTTGATATGTCCAATTAAAGTTGAAATCGAAACATTGCACATGAATGTACAGACTGCAACTTTGGATACAGACTGCAACATTGAATACAATTGAAATAGCAAGTAACATCTCTGGCATAATTCATATGGAGAAGTTTCGGGCAATTTATCTATATTGGCACTGTGATCACCTTTTATATATTCTTTTAGGTTTTTTAGGATGTTATATTTAGATTATATACATTTGCTTTCTCTATAATCTTTTTGAGCACATTTGCACTTTTGGAGGCTATCTGCCACACATTTGCCACATCTTTTGGATTAACCATCAACGGGTTGTTTGACACTTTCACTGGTATATATACTTATGGATTGAACCTATTTTTCACATATATCGACTATTTGCCCTCGATTTTTTGGATATCAGTGCCGCTATATAAATATATGAGACACTTGAACACAATGCTACCATACTATTAACGTACGTTACCTATCTCATGAGATATTGGACTATTTCAAGCCTGAGACTACATATACTTGAGATCGATATCAACTTCGTCTGGATTTTGGATCCCATAATTTTAAGCTTGCACCCCAGACAGCTGCCCTACATTGGATGCCTGTAAAGGGAGAATATTAATCACCAATATTTATGCAAATATCGATAATTAATATTCATAAACAGGAGGAGCCGTCTATTGATGACTCCGTCTATTTATGCCTTTATATAATAACAATACCTTCGCTATGCCTTACAATGATCGCTACGCTAGCTGCATGCGCCTTACTGAACTAACTATCTCCAATAAATACACGCTACACAAAGGGTACAAATATACGGTATTTATTACAACCTAATACACTACGCACGCAATACAGTAAATACACAGCACTACATATACAGTCCTAAACTACACTACACGTTCCCAATTCCACCCATCAACTAACTATACGATACACACACTCAATATTAACAGCCCACCCACCTAGTACTATATACTATCCCTATGGGGCAGACGAAGGTAGACGGTGGTCTTACAAGGGTGTAAGCCGACCACAAAGCACAAATATACTGCGGGAGGGGATTAGGGTAAATCAGGGATCAGGGCAACAAGGGGTGTAAAGGGTTACCAGGGTCAGGGGTAATAGGGGTAAATGGGTAGGGATACAGAGGGTTACCTGGGGTATGTAGGGTAGGGTTACCAGGGGCATGTAGGGTTACCAGGGGTATGTAGGGTAACCAGGGGTATGTAGGGTAACCAGGGGTATGTAGGGTAACCAGGGGTATGTGAGCAAGGGGGGGGGTATATAGTGATAGAATAGTGCAGGGGGGTATATAGAGTGCAGTGGGTATATAGAGTGAGTAGGAGGGGTATCAGGGGGGGTATATAGTGAGTAGTAGTGGAGTAGGGGGGTATCAGGGGGGGTATATAGTGATTGTAGGGATGGCAAGGGGGTATATAGTGGGGTAAATATAAGAGTGGGGTGGTATATAATGATACTTAGGGTTAATGCTCGTTGTCCAGGGGTCGCCCGTTCGTCTAGGGCTGCTCGTTAGTCCAAGGGGGGTCTCCTTCCTTCAGGGTGGGTGGGCGGCCGGCTCTCTTCTGCCTAGTGCAGGGCCTGCCGGACTTATATGTCCGGCCGCCCGCACTGCCGTACCGCCCACACAGCGGCGCGCGAGCGCGCACCACAGTGCAGGGCACGTGGGCCGGCGCGGTGAGATGACGTCACCGCGCCTGCCCGCGCGTCCCTGCACGCGCACCGCAGGGCCGCGTGTACTTGCTGACAGGCGGGAGATCCTTTGATCTCCCGCCTGTAGCTCTTAGCATTCTGGACATCGTAATAGTAATTGCGATGCCAGAATGCGCATAATAGAGTGAGCGGAGGTATCTCCTCTCTCTCTATTATGCCTAATTATCTCCAGCAGGGCCACAGATAATTAGAACAAAAGGATTCAAATTCTATTGAATTTGAATCCTTTTGAGTTCACCAGAATGACCGGACCTTGTCCGGTCATTCTGGCGCCTTCACCCAGATTACATCAATGTAAATGCTTGGGGCACATTTACATTGATGCATCTGTGTCCATGTAGGGGGGGGGGGATTTATATGGTATGGGGATATATATATGATATACAGGGGGCATTATAGGCTACAGGGGGCATTATAGATATATATATCTATTAAAGGGGGCACATACATATATGAATTCCCACAGGGGCATGAATGAGCCCCTGGGGAATATCAGAGGCAGATGGGCGCAGGTGCTGGGCACATCTGCGCACATCGCCCTCTGAGGGGCTAACATATACATATATATCTATTAAGGGGGCACATGCATATATATCAGGGGGCACATTATATGAATTCCCACAGGGGCATGAATGAGCCCCTGGGGAATATCAGAGGCAGATGGGCGCAGGAGCTGGGCACATCTGCGCACATCGCCCTCTGAGGGGCTAACACATACATATATATATGCATGCCCAGTAGGCATGCATATATATTTATGTATACCTGCCACCCTTCCTCAACTATCCCCCTGTTGTCGGTGACACTACACTACACATCCAGGTTATTCCCTTATGATCCTTACCGTTCAGGGGTCAAAGTGGCAAATGGAAACCAGAGGGGGCCTGTCCCTATCGTGCCCTAATCTTATCCCCATTCACACCACCTATTTACACAATAACCCCCAACCCCCCCCCCCTAAATCCAAGAGTTCAGTCCAATTGTCTTGTTCTTTGGGCGATCAGGCCTCAGGACTTTTTGTGACGTCAAGTCCTGAGCCTTCGGCGGTTGTTTTCGTGAAGTGCCATCTGGTTCTGGTTTAGTTGGTCCGTTAGTCTCTTGACTCTCCGATACATCCACCATAGTCCAAGGTACATGAGTCCAACCAGAACCAGAAGCACTATCACCGGGTGAATCAATAAATTGAAAAATGACGTTGCCTTTGGACTGTATCCGAAAAGACTCTCCCACCATGAAACCTTTGAGTCCTTGTCCAATGCGGTGGCAACCGCGATAATCTTTGTTCTGTCATGGGTGAGTTGAATGGTGGCTTGCTTTTCCGTCTCCCGAAGACGTTGTATGATCTCTTCCTCTTGGCCGAAATCCATCAGGAGATGTCTAAGTTCTTTGCCGAAGCCAAGAGGAATCTTCTGAAGTCTTACAGGAACATCGGGGCGGATGTCAAGTCTTTTCTCTGGGGTAATCGGGGTTCTTCCCTGCTGCTCTGCGACGTTCAAACCTAAAACGGGACTAAGGGTGCAGTACGCTCCGGGGCGGAGTGTTCCTCGTTCGGTACAGTTAAGCCCAAAAATTGCATACGATGGATCACTCCCTTGGTACCAACACCAATACCCCTGCCCCAAATATTTCAAAGAGGATGAGGGCATTGGGTTGGCCTTCATCTCACAGGACCCCTCGGTGTTCCAACACTGGTGTCTGAGCATCCGCTCCCGACTACCCTGACAGAGGATGGCATTCTCCCTTATCCGACATCCCTCTGTATCAAACTAAAAGGGATGGCCCTCCTCATAGGTTAGAACGCCCGAGGGGAGCTGGGGATGAAGCACCGTCTGGTTGTTAATCATCGTTCCTAGATTGATGACACTGTATCCTTGTCTGATGCGACCGGATACAGGTGCCAGGGACGAAGCAGTGCAGGTTAAATTTTGACATCCATGCCACTGAACCACCCACCAGTTGGTGTGATTAATGGCAAAAGGAGAAATCAGTGGACTTATTCGCTGACGGAGGTTGAATGGGAAGTGGCCGTTGTGAAGTGCCGTGACAATATGTTTAAGGTTGTCCGAGAGTTCGCTCTGGACCTGCGTACACGCCAGAGCAAGCTGGGCCCGATCCTGCTCCTCCAAAAGACCCACAACTAACCTCCTAAACTTCTCCCGTATAGCAGAAGATAGAGAGGTAGTGGCATCAATGTGCGAGTGTTGTAAACCCTCTAAGACGTGGTCTACATCAATCTGGGTCTTGAATCCTTCCCCGGCGTGTCGCGCAACCTCCCCAAGCTTACTTCTCAAGACTTCCATGTCCATAGTGTTCAGGGCACCCACTCCCAAAGCACCTCCGCCAAGTCCCATAGCCACCAGGTCTCTCCTCCCCCTGTTCTTCCTGAGTCGAGAGTTGTCTTTCCTGACCTCTTGCCCCGCCTCTATCCAACCTCTTACCATGTCAATTTGGTTCCTAACAAACTCCTCACACCTGTGATCCCAGTGATCGACTCGGAAGTCATCTACGGAAATTCTCCAGGTAAACAGGATGAATTTTGCATCCGTAATGATCTTCCAGGGGGATGACAGTTGAGGAGCTACAGGGTCTGCCAATTGATGGATAGGGGTGGTGCAAGAGTCCGAATGTGGTCTTACTGGTTGGAGACCTTCTGTTTCGTAGGGGACCCTTACTATAGTAACACAGACCCGTCCCCGTCCTTTGAATGGATACCATTGATCGTCTTCTCCAGCCTGTAACACTAGTTTCCCTACGGGTTTGGTTTGAGACAGATAGACCCATTGAGTAAAGGTCCAGCACCCTTCGTCGGCTGCCTCGCAAAAAGGCCACTTGAATGAACCATCTATATTGATGTCAAAGTTAATGTCCCTGCCCCTGGGGTCTGTCCAATCGGAAGACACATACCTACCCCGGTATTCCTCAGTCATAGGGGTACCATCCATCCATACATCCACTGTAGGGGTGTCCACCCCATTGCACACTAAATCCCACCTCCAGGGATTAGTGTCCAACATCACCATCTGGGTATCCTGTTCCCAGTGGGCATAGGTGACGAAATAGTATCCCGTCACCTCAGGAACGCAGTTGTCTCTCATGATCGTGATCATGAAAGACCGTATGGATGGAGACCCCTTTAACTGCGCATACCTTGGGTCCTTGGCATCAGTCCGTACTTTTAAAACTGTGGCTCGATACAAACCCTCCAGTTTTACCGGACCACTCTGATCATTCCAAATGGCCTGATCAGAGTCACTGCAGTTTAATTTTAACATCATTATGCTGGTTCGCACGTAATCTGTGGATACATGGCCCTGTACATAACTGGATTCCCTGGTGATAATCATCTGGGAATCCCTCAACATACAATAAGCCTTCAGGGTGCCTTTTACCGGAATGGGCCTATCGAAATATGTCCTAACCCTCAACCTGTCTCTGCTATCCTTCCCTAGGAAGGTAGCTTTCAGGATATACCAACCGCTGTACTCTGCCCCAGTGACATCTTCAGGACTCAGCAAACCCTCCTTGGTACACAACACTGTGGTAGTGTTGGCTCTCACTTGCTAGTAAGGGTGCAAGTGTGGATTCCTAGACACCCATCTTAAGTATTTGCTAGGTACAGGGTCCAAGTCCTGAAAATGCCTGTATTCCTTGAGACAGAGGGCGTGCAAGTCATGTTGTATGGCAGACACATTCTCCACCGGGGTATAATGCTGAATTACACCATTGGCAAAACCCTCTCTCTGGAAACCATACAGATACCATTGACCTGGTGTAAAGGTAACGTTCTTGTATGGTTCCAGGATTTTGCCATCCAAACATTCCACCATTAAAAGGCCGGGTCCATCAAGTGATATGCTGGCCATACCAATATTAGTCCCCAGGTCCTCCCCTGAAGAGGCTGAGCCCGCCATCAACATGCTTACCACTAGTGTCACAAGCTGGGTACGTATCTCATTCAGAGGATGCCTAGCTCTTCCCTGGCAGTGTGGTCCCATGGAGTGTCTCCCTCTTGTGTTCTGCAATGAGATGGAATGTGTTAAGTGGATTGGATTCTCACTCGACCCACCAAGCCCTTTCCCCCCCCCTCACCCAACTCGGAACGGTATGCGTTATTGAGTTGGGGAGGCTCGGGTGGCTTTGGCTTGGTCGATGTGAATCCAAAAAACTTCCTGGCATCTACGGGATTTCTTCTTGCTCGTGATAGGCCTTTGTACCTTCAGCATGGTGTCCCCCATTACTTCAAGGACCTTGTACGGTCCCTCCCAGTTTGCGTCCCATGGGCCGACCCGACGAAAGACTTTCACTATTACCATTTCTCCTACAGAGGGCATAGGCGTTTCCCCTGTATATAAGGTTTGTGTAACCGTATAGCTGCATGAGGCAGTAACTCCTTCAGGTTCTGCTGAACCTGTTGAAGAAACAAGTCTCTGGCGATGGCGTTCTTCGTGGGCTCCGACACTTGGGGTTCGTTTGGTAGACATAGGGGCATTTTACGTCCGGTCATGAGTTCAAATGGGGAGATACCGGTACTAGAGGCCTCTGTGGCTCGGATGCCCATTAGCACAGCTGGAAGGGAGATTACCCAAGAGGAACCTTTCTCCAGCAGTGCCTTGGAAAGCCGGGTTTTGATGGTCCGGTTCATCCGCTCCACGATGCCCGCCGACTGAGGGTGGTAAGGGACATGAAACCTTTGCTTTATGTCTAGGAGACCACAAAGCGCTTTCATGACCTTACCCGTGAAATGAGTCCCTCTGTCGGATTCTATCAATCTGGGGATCCCCCATCGTGACAGAACTTGTTCCCAGAGAACACGGGCAGTGGTGGAGGCCGAATCATTGACCGTAGGGATGGCTTCTACCCACTTCGAGAAGACATCCACTACCACCAGGGCATAACGACAGTTACGACTCCCAGTTGGCAAAGGTCCGATGAAATCAATTTGGATAGTGGACCATGGACCATCAGCAGGAGGAACCCGCTGTAACACCGGCTTCAGGGCTGACGCCCTTGGGTTAACCTGAGCGCACACCAGGCACTGTTGCGTAACGTCCTCTACTGTGTTGGACATTCCAGGCCAGTACAATTTGTCTCTCAGGAGAGGCAAGAGCTTATTCCGGCCAAGATGTCCAAACATTTGGTGGTTCAACCGCGTCAGCTCTGCTTGCAGATGCTGTGGAACCACCGGGAGAGGAAGTGACTGAGTACCGGTGTCGTAACACAGGATCCCCTGTTGTAAGGACCAGGGATGCTGTGGTACTTGGATGTGTGTCATTAGAAGAGGATCCTTAGCTTGTTCCTCCTCGAATGACACCGGGCTGTCACTCAGATGGGTATGTGCTGCAATCCGGTATGCGGGCAGTGACTCAGTGCCTGGTTCCCTAAAGGTCCCAGACACTGCTGCTAGTTTTGCCAGTTCGTCTGCCTGGTTGTTACCTGCTGTCAAAGGTTCGTCCCCTTTTTGATGCGCCGGGATTTTAATGATGGCTGCTTCCGCCACGTGTGCCATACCCCACTCCCACAGCTCCTTCAGGACTGACACATGAGCCAGAGGTTTGTTTTGGCTGTCCACAAATCCTCTTCTCTTCCAAACGTCCAGGTGCAATGTTAGGGAGCGAACTACATATGCGCTGTCGCTATATATAACTCGTTTCCCTGGAGGGTAGAGAAGCAGAGCCTCTTTAACCGCCTCCAGCTCTGCCCGCTGTGCTGACATGTGACCTGGTAACCGGACAAGACTCTGGGTACCAGTGGTCTCATCCAGCACAGCAAAACCTGTGACATATTCCCCATCCAGATAGAACCGAGAGCCATCAACAAAGATGATTCTGTCATCTGGATGCTTGTCAGTCCTGAACATCTGTGGAGAGTCGTCAATTACCGGTTGGCCACAGTCATGTTCAGTTCCAGTCAGGTTCAGCAACTGGGACAGAACATACTTGGCCTTGTGGTCCACCTGCAGATTCCGGCCGCTGAGATCCATGATCTATCTCCCGAATCTCTGTTGGGAGACTCCAGGGAGAGTATCACGGAGCAAAAGGGTCAGCGGTGAATGTGGAGTCTGCAAAGTGAGGGGCCGGAAGCCAACAATATGCTCTGTGGTCTTAACAGCATAGTGTATGGCTGCCAATTGTTTGGCGCATTCATCGAACCCTCATTCGACGGGCGAAAGCAGCCTGGAGAAATATCCCAGCGGTCTGGTCTCGTAACCTACTTTCTGTACAAGGACAGCTGAGATAGACTCCATCCCTGCATGCGCCTGTATGGCCATTTCCCCATCTGAATGTGGAGTGGCCAACACAGGCGCCGAGGAGAGGTCCCTTTTCAGCGTTGAAAAGGCCTCCTCCTGCGCATCGGACCATCCTTTGATTGAGGGTTCCTCTCCTCGAAGGAGTTCGTAAAGAGGTTTCGCTTTGGCCGCGAAATCCTCTATGAACTCCCTCATGAAGTTGGCAACCCCCAGGAATTTTCTCAAATCCTGAAGGGTGCCAGGCCTGGGTAACTTTACTATGGCTTCCACCCGGGACGTCATGATTCCTTTGGTTCCACAGGAAATTTGGACCCCAAGGAAAGTTACCTCCGCTTTAGCCAAATTTGCCTTATGGGGACTCAGTTTGAGTCCTGACTTTGCCAGGAGTCCCAGCAGCTCTTTCAACAGAACCAAGTGTTCCTCCAAGGTTTCTGTATGCAAAAGCAGGTCATCCACGTATTGCAGGAGGCATTCCGGCAGTGAGAACACACTCAGCACAGCCGCCAATGCCTGATGGAAATACGTGGGGCTGCTATGGAACCCCTGGGGCAGTACAGCAAACATGTACTGTTTGTCCCCCACCGTAAAAGCGAATTTGTACCGACACGACTCCGTGAGTTCGATGGAGAAGAACCCGTTGGCAACATCGATGGTCGAGAATACGCGGCTTTCGCCACTTATTCTGGCCATGATGTCGGGAGTTTGGGCCACCACTGGGGCTGACATTGGGGTGTATTTATTAAGGACACGGAGGTCTATGGTCAGCCTCCATGCGTTTGTGTCCTTTTTCTTAACTGGCCAGAGGGCATTGTTGCACTTCGAGTTGCCCTCAATGACCACACCCCTAGTCTTCAATTCAAGGACAGTGTCCATATTTGAATGGGTGGCCTCTGGTGGAAATCGATATTGGCGTTGAGGTGGAGGGTCAGGACCCTGTATGTCCACCAAAACGCCAATCAATCTGCCACAGTCATTCTTATTTTGGCCCACAGATCAGGGTGCTCGTACACAATAGGCTCAAGGTCTGGATTGTGCGAGACCTCAGGCCACTTGTGTTCCAGCACATCAGTAGAGTTGTCTACTGCTGGCAAAGGTGGTCCCCGACACTGGCGTTGAATGACAAACACCTTGGCTCGTCTGGGACCCTTCCACACTATGCAATTTGCCAGATCCAGGATCCACCCATTTTGTGTCATTACATCGGTTCCGATGATGTTATCAGAACCGGGGTAATACCACATGGGTATCCTGAGGGTAGTGCACCTGGTAATCTGAACGATTACCTCATCAATTCTGTGGGCCTTCACCCCCCCTTGTTGGTGATCAAATCCGATCACCACACACTGAGGGCTGTTGGGGAGTAGATCATGTTTGATATTGGTAATGGAAATTTCCGCCCCAGTATCAAGCATGATTTCCGTTTCTTTATCTTTTATCGTGGCTTTTATATGGGGTCTCCCTGAAGGATCCAGTATGATTGGACATACTGGTGCCAATTCTTTAGGGACCCCTAATCTTCAATCGATATCCACCAGACTCCCAGTAGGTATTTGTGTGGTACATACTGCCACTCTTGTGCTCTGTTCCTGATCCTTAGGTGTGGAATCTCTTGATTCCACGCCCCCTGGGACATTCATGACCGCCACGCATTTTGGTGCTTGCCCTGATGAATGTCCCAGATTCATATCAACCTGTTCCCCCACAGGTCTGGCATAATAAGGCTTCATCCTGAAACCGTTATTATTGCCGTTTTTCTCCGAATTTGTCCGGTTAATCTTTAACCACTGTGGACAATTTCTTTTTATGTGCCCCTCTTGTAAGCACAGGAAACAACGAAAGTTTCCTGCCCTTTCCAGCGGTGGGGCCGTGGGGCGGACAGTTGATGCAT
This sequence comes from Bufo bufo, assembly GCF_905171765.1. Lineage (NCBI taxonomy): Eukaryota > Metazoa > Chordata > Amphibia > Anura > Bufonidae > Bufo > Bufo bufo. The sequence goes on from NC_053390.1 coordinate 333,900,887, forward strand.
ACCTTGTGTGTTGTACCCGGTCGTCTTGCGACCTACCGTATACAGGCACACGCTCCCTCACTTTCACAGACTTCTTACTGAGCAGTATGTCTTGTCTACACTGCTCAATAATCATGGCTGCGTCCGTGAGGGATGGCTCCCTAGCTGCACTCAGCCGGATTGCAGTATCAAGATATGGGAATTTTTCCACAAACATGCGCACCATGCCTTGTGGAATCCCAATACCCTGATCTTTGGTAACCCTCCTGTACATCGCTTCAAACCGACTACACAATGACAAGGGTTCATCATGTATAGTAGGCTTGAACTTTGACAGGACCTCTGGAGTGACATCCCAATGACCCGTGGCCAGTCTCGTGAGTATGGAGAGGCGCTCCTCCTTATCATGAAACTGGCCATTCGTGGGTCGCATCCTCCCCGTTACCTCATACCTTTGATTAAGGTGTGTTGGTAACCATAATCTGAACAGCTCCATGCGATATTCCGGAGCCACTGAATATTTGTTACAGTGACCTTCGAAAATATCGCATGAAGCGAACGGATCTACATGGGGATCATATTTCGGGATCTCCTTGCAGATCCTTAACAGGAAGTTTATCCTTTCCATACTGGAATGGTTAGGATACACCTCTTCCTGTTTCTCCGGACGTGTTGGCAGATTGGAAGCGGAATATACCCCTCCACTTTCCTCTCCCCAACCGTTGTCCTGGTAATGGTTGCTACCCCTATTCTCCCCGGATGACGGGGTGAATTGTAGAGACCGTTCCACCTGTCCCCTAGTGTCTACCAATGCGGATGTATTATCCGTCGAAGACCCTGGCGCTGCCGCCGCTGTCTCCCCCTGTGCCATTTCCGAAACACAAACTTGTTTCGTGGGCACCATACCGTTGGTACTAGGCCTGGACAAATTGGAGATTGCCCGCTGCAAGTCTGCAATGGTTTGCGTCTTTGCAGCCAGGTCCTCCCTCATCTGAACAATCAGGGAATCCGTAGATACCGTATTGTTCCTGTACTGATTAATCTCAGTGTACAGCCGGAGCAGCTCTCTGTCCATGTCAGAGTAGAGACTGTCCTTATCCGAGAGTCTCGACTCTAACACACAGATTTCTCTGCCCCTCTCGACTGTACACTGGGCTTCGTCTTGTAATTGAACCTCTAGTGTGTGAATTCTTCTATAGTTATCAACACAACAATTGCAGTGGAAGTTTGCTTTGTCCGCAGCCTCCCCTGCCTTTCTTGTGCTGGCAAGTATCTCTGTGTGTTCCGCCCTCCAAATGGTATCCTCATAGGAAAGAACCAATTTGGCTAGCATTTGGAGGCGTTTGGTGGTCTTGTTAAAGACACTCCTACTAATACAAACCCGGTCATGAGCGTACACCTGGTCCAGTAAAGCGGACCACAGCAGCTCAGCGGATTTATATGTAGTAGGAACAATGGGATTAAAAGTGCTGTTTTTGGCTAAGTGTTGGAGTGTGAAGAAGTTCATACTCACCGTTTGCTGAGCGTCCATCTTCTTGTTGGTGCTGTACTTTCTTGTCCCTTGCAGCTGCTTGAAAGAAGTCCTTTTCTTCCGGATCGCTTCTTTCCGACCAGCTGGACTTTTATGTACCTCCAACGAAGATGGATCTCTTTCCGTGACGTATCCTTCTTCTCTTACCCCAGCGACGGTGACCGTGTAAAGCAAATACAAAAATATTAATTCACAGAACAATTATAGATTCTCTGCAAAAGATTTTGTTTTATTTCTGGTGCTCTTAAGGGAGGTATCGCTTCTCCTGTCCGAATTATCGGGTCCTAGACGCTCAGACACTCCGCTGACCACGTCTCTCCTGCCCGCTAATTCACAGTACTAGCGACCCTCAGCCTTAAGACCAAAAATAAGCACAAAATCCACGCAGTGGGCCTGGCTCGCCAATGTAAAGGGAGAATATTAATAACCAATATTTATGCAAATATCGATAATTAATATTCATAAACAGGAGGAGCTGTCTATTGATGACTCCCCCTATTTATGCCTTTACATAATAACAATACCTTCGCTATGCCTCACAATGATCGCTACGCTAGCTGCATGCGCCTTACTGAACTAACTATCTCCAATAAATACACGCTACACAAAGGGTACAAATATACGGTATTTATTACAACCTAATACACTACGCACGCAATACAGTAAATACACAGCACTACATATACAGTCCTAAACTACACTACACGTTCCCAATTCCACCCATCAACTAACTATACGATACACACACTCAATATTAACAGCCCACCCACCTAGTACTATATACTATCCCTATGGGGCAGACAAAGGTAGACGGTGGTCTTACAAGGGTGTAAGCCGACCACAAAGCACAAATATACTGCGGGAGGGGATTAGGGTAAATCAGGGATCAGGGCAACAAGGGGTGTAAAGGGTTACCAGGGTCAGGGGTAATATGGGTAAATGGGTAGGGATACAGAGGGTTACCTGGGGTATGTAGGGTAGGGTTACCAGGGGCATGTAGGGTTACCAGGGGTATGTAGGGTAACCAGGGGTATGTAGGGTAACCAGGGGTATGTAGGGTTACCAGGGGTATGTAGGGTTACCAGGGGTATGTGAGCAAGGGGGGGGGGATATATAGTGATAGAATAGTGCAGGGGGGTATATAGAGTGCAGGGGGTATATAGAGTGAGTAGGGGGGTATCAGGGGGGTATATAGTGAGTAGTAGTGGAGTAGGGGGGTATCAGGGGGGGTATATAGTGATTGTAGGGATGGCAAGGGGGTATATAGTGGGGTAAATATCAGAGTGGGGTGGTATATAATGATACTTAGGGTTAATGCTCGTTGTCCAGGGGTCACCCGTTCGTCTAGGGGTGCTCGTTAGTCCAAGGGGGGTCTCCTTCCTTCAGGGTGGGTGGGCGGCCGGCTCTCTTCTGCCTAGTGCAGGGCCTGCCGGACTTATATGTCCGGCCGCCCGCACTGCCGTACCGCCCACACAGCGGCGCGCGAGCGCGCACCACAGTGCAGGGCTCGTGGGCCGGCGCGGTGAGATGACGTCACCGCGCCTGCCCGCGCGTCCCTGCACGCGCACCGCAGGGCCGCGTGTACTTGCTGACAGGCGGGAGATCCTTTGATCTCCCGCCTGTAGCTCTTAGCATTCTGGACATCGTAATAGTAATTGCGATGCCAGAATGCGCATAATAGAGTGAGCGGAGGTATCTCCTCTCTCTCTATTATGCCTAATTATCTCCAGCAGGGCCGCAGATAATTAGAACAAAAGGATTCAAATTCTATTGAATTTGAATCCTTTTGAGTTCACCAGAATGACCGGACCTTGTCCGGTCATTCTGGCGCCTTCACCCAGATTACATCAATGTAAATGCTTGGGGCACATTTACATTGATGCATCTGTGTCCATGTAGGGGGGGGGGGGATTTATATGGTATGGGGATATATATATGATATACAGGGGGCATTATAGGCTACAGGGGGCATTATAGATATATATATCTATTAAAGGGGGCACATACATATATGAATTCCCACAGGGGCATGAATGAGCCCCTGGGGAATATCAGAGGCAGATGGGCGCAGGTGCTGGGCACATCTGCGCACATCGCCCTCTGAGGGGCTAACATATACATATATATCTATTAAGGGGGCACATGCATATATATCAGGGGGCACATTATATGAATTCCCACAGGGGCATGAATGAGCCCCTGGGGAATATCAGAGGCAGATGGGCGCAGGTGCTGGGCACATCTGCGCACATCGCCCTCTGAGGGGCTAACATATACATATATATATGCATGCCCAGTAGGCATGCATATATATTTATGTATACCTGCCACCCTTCCTCAACAATGCCTGTAGATTACTATTGAGCGGTTGCTGATCTATATATCTTTTAAACAAGATTTTACTTGTTATTTTTTATAACTGCATATTATTTATAACTTTTTATAGCATTGTATTGCTTTTTAGGAAGTATTGGTGTGGACATTTTTGATATCTTTGACATTTTTTGACATTTTTAATATTGCAACATATTCTATTTGTGCTGACATTGAGAGATATATATATATAAATTTTTATATGAAGCACAACGATGGAAATTGCACTGATCTAATAAATTAATATAGTAACATACTTACATCGAGTCCACGTGAGTTCACTTATAAGAGTGCCCATCCATCTCCTTTCTGTACAATCTATGAGTGTGCCAGAGGAAACGGAACCTGTATTTCCCCTTTTTTTTTTATTCAACAAATCCTTCTTTGTGTGTTATTATTTTTTGTCAATGAGTGTTGTGTACAAATCTATCTATCTATTGTGGGGATTCTCTCTGATAGTTAGGACTAGCGGATGCAGTATAGAGGCAAAGTACACAGTTCTTGAATCAAACAGCAGTGTTTATTCACACATTGGAGTATAACAAAATGCAGATAAGGTGAATCACAAAACGCAGGTGGCTTGTTAATTGTTTGCACACAAGGAAAGTCTAATAAACAATAAAAGTCACCTTTTCTCCTGGGTGTTAATTCACACCCTGTTAGCAGTTCAGCCTCATCAAGTCATAGGCGGCCTGTTTGCCTTTAGAGGGTCCTGAGTCCTCCAGCCCGGCTCAAACGTCAAATCCCAGCACATCCCTCAGTTCACAGACTCCTGAGCTCCACTGTCAGAGGGAGGTAAATCCACCACACCTGGCAGTGCTGGCTGGTTTTTATGCCTGGCAAAACCCGGCCTGGAACAAGCACTTTGACTACTCCCAGTAAGAGCCGTCCCGGATCAACTATGACAGCTATGCTAAATCTCAAGGTGTCAGTTAGCAATAGCTGCTGCTGACACATAAAATACTGGCTCTTACTTCACCAAGGCTAGGAACCTCGGTGACACATACCTTCCATCCACGATGATTCCAGGTACCTTCTTACACTATCTATCTAGTTATTATATGTCACTGATCAGTACTACCTCTGTTGTCATTTTTAGTGTGTTGAGTTTTGCGACACTTGGTGTCACTTTTATCTGCAGTATCATTAAAAGTTACATTTTAATTTATTATTTTCTACTCAATATTTGGACTTTTTAAAATGAAATATTAACTTTAGCAAATACATAATTAATCTCTGTGATGCTATTAGAAACTCTAACTAGACCCCTATGTTGCTTTTTCAGTGTTATGTATAATTTAGCCCATTAACAATCCCTAATGAAACTATGTTCAAATTCCCTTTATGAGAAGCACATCTGTTCTAATATTAAAAATCGAAAAAAACTAATGTATTATTCTGTTTCATTTTGCAGTCTTTCTGCCTTATACCTTTTAAATATTAATTTTGATATCTAGCACCCTTTTTGACATAGCCAGTAAGAATTAAAGTCATATGAGTGTGAGGAGTAGATAAAAATAGATAAACAGTCATGTATTTCAGATAACTGAAACTTTGTGTAGGCACGGCAACACTTTGAAATATATTCTTGGTGTCATAAATATAAACTTGGCTAGCAATCTCATAACCAATAAATTAATTAAAATCATACCTATAGCTTGTCTACTGCTTTGGTAGACTTGCAATTTTAATATAATAATTTTCCTATGTGAAAATGGCCCACACTAATCATAAAATGTTACCACTGTAATTTTAACTTAGACAATACTAATAAACGAATAAACTGAATACTAATAAACTAAGGCTTGTTTCACATTTGCTCTATACATCACACATACAGGATGTTCCGGCAAGGGTGGATCCTCCCAAAGAGGTCTGTATCTGGCACTGCTGAATGCTAACTGACATCCGCCGGCCCCATTGACTATAATGGGGACTGGCGGAGATCCAGCTACAACCTGGCAAATGTGCTGAGAAGCGGTGGGACAAAAGTCGCTGCGCGCATCAGTATTTCTCCGGCTGCTTTTCGGCATATTAGCCAGTTTGATGCGGGATTGCCACCGGTCCCCATGATTGTGAATGGGGTCAGACGGCGATGCGTTTGCTTCTGGCAATGCCTGCAGGAACAGCCTGCCAGATCTCTTTAACCAAAATGTGAAGAAGACCTAATAAACTAAAGCATTGTGCATCATACTTTAAAAATAGTGACATATTGTGTTAAACTGTTCATTTGCATTACAATTTGTGACACACACTGACTGCACCAAATATATGACGTGTATGTGCTACAATTTTGTTTCATTTAGGACATGCTAACAAGCTATTCCATCTAAAAGGTGGTATAGAAAGTGGTGTATAATCTGATAGTAACCCCTATGGCACACACATTTTTTAAAAGTGATGTAAAGGAAAACTGGCTTTTCAGATAAGATTGATCATTTCATTTTCCAAAGGAGTGCTAAAAAATTAAAAGTTTTCCTTTGCGTCAGTTTTCCCACACCATGACACAAAATAGGGATTTTTGTGGCTCATAGTGATGAGCGGCAGGGGCAATATTCAAATTCGTTATATTTCGCGAATATTTGAGCGAATATTCACCATATATTCGTGAATTCGAGAATTCTATATCTCCAGTCATTATTTTCTTGATTGCGGAAATCGGCAATTTAAAAATTTCCAATAAAAATTCGCATTACGAAAATTCGCAATCAACACTACTCCTAAAGTCAAAGATATTGCAGCCTTCTCATTGGCCCACAAGCTAGAAGCAGGGAGGGATCATGTGTACTGATTTAAAAAAAAATCTTGAATATTCGCGATAAAAATTCGCAATTTGCCAATATTCGCGATAAAAATTCGCAATTTGAATATACGTGATCAACACTAGTGGCTCATTGTGTTTCATCTTCCCTTGACCGCTTTCCAAAACAATATCACAGATTTATACACATTTAACAATCCAAATCATAAATTTGGTGCAAAATAATATATCTGACCCAATGTCTATAAGGTGGGAAAATGGGGAATAATTTTCTTTTCCATTTCAAGAATACCAAGCAGAAATGTGAACATGCATTTGGCTAAGCAATTATTTTATTTTGCTTATATAACCCAAACATATTCCAAAGCACTATACAGATATTATTACTACTCCCTGTCCCTAACAGCGTTCACACTCTAATATCACCTATATTAGCCATATACATACACAAGACTAATTTCGCTAGAAGTCAATCATGCTACCAGTATGCATTTCGAAAAGTGAGAAATAGTGAACCTGGAGAAAACCCTGGTAAGGGGTACTGGAAGCCCCCTCAATTCCATTGAAATCAGGTGGGAGAATGGTGGGAAAATACCAACATCTTTATGTAATGATCCAGGCCGGCCATATGCTGTTGCCTTATAAATGGAGATACTTCTCTGCTCTCTGCTGGAAGAGACAGCAGTGGAATACCAGCAGCCCTGGATCGAAAACAGTGACATGGCTAGGATGTCACCCAAGTAGCGGTAGAAGCAGTGGCTATGTAATCACTGTACATTGCACCATCTTAGACAAATACCACAAGGTGTGCTTGCATCCCTTCACTGGGGGTGTGGGCTAGTGAGAGGCCTGCTGTAGCAGGTGAGCATCAAGAAAAGTAGAAAAGAAGAGTGAGTCAACTGCATGCCTAAAGTGAGTCAGTAGCATCAAATCTAGCTTACATCCATCTGCTGTGGGTGAAGTGAAGAAGGGGCCAAACCGTTAATGTAGCTTCAGGCCCGAAGACTGCCATTAATGATGGACGAACATCGGCCGCGATCGCCCGAGCGCGATCAAATGTTCGTGAACCGTAAGTTTGCGGTGGGCCCCATTCACTTTAATGGCAGGCGAACCTGAATAACCTTCAACTCATATTTGGAGCCACCATATACTTAGTAGAAGTGCACAGATAGTCCCACAACATAAACAGTGATATACTAGAGAGGGATCAATGACAAAAATTCCAACAAAAATATGTGTCTTAATCAGGGGACATTTTTATGCGTCTTAAAGGGAAATTCCTTGAAATGTGCCCTGTCGGAGCCTAGAAAAATTTCATTTTGGGCCACGGGAGTACCGGCCTTAAAAATTAGGCATTCACCTGACATAAAATTAATTCTGATTATATGGCTCGAGGTACATTATGCGGTCAATGAATAAAATCTTTACTGTAGGCCACTGGATTACAGGCCCCAAACATTAGGCATTCAACGGACAGAAAGATCAAGTGATTATGTGGCCGGATGTATATTACACAGTCAATGGATATCAATTTTACTGCAGGCCAGTACAAATACAGGTCAAATACATATGTTTAAAAGAACTAAAAATATAAAATTTGATTAAAAACATGGATAACGAAATCCCCCCTCCTGAAAAAACCCCTGATAATAGTTGAAATTCAATAACACGTGGTCGTCATTGGTGTTCAATTTCTCCAAGGCCGCAACAATTCTTCATTCACCGTACAGAAAAGAACAAGTAAGTATGTGGCTAGAGGTAGATTACATGGTCATTGGATATCAATTTCACAGCAGGTCAGTGGACTACAGGCCCCAAAAATTATGCATTCAGCGTACAGAAAAGAACAAGTATGTGGCTAGAGGTAGATTACACGGTCATTGGATATCAATTTTACAGCAGGCCAGTGGACTACAGGCCCCAAAAATTATGCATTCAGCGTACAGTAAAGAACAAGTACCATATTTTTCGCCCTATAAGATGCACTCCCCCCCCCCAAAAGTGGGGCAAAATGGCAGTGCATCTTATGGGGCGAATGCTGCAATTTACACTGATACACCGCCGCCGCTATGCTGCACAGCGCGACCAGCGGGTGTATCAGCGGGGAGGGAGCAGGGACAGGGGGATGGCATCTGGTTTTGTAATGGCAGCGGGGCCCGGTGCAGTCACTGTATTCTAATACACTGGGCCCCGCTCACTGTAGTAATCATATGTAACCTGTAGGCAACGTTAAACTATAGAAATCATGTGCAATCCAGCCTGTAGTACATACTACAATCTTCTGTAGCAGGCAGGAGGCCAGGCGGGCAGCAGCGTAACTCACTACGTCACGTCCCTGCTCCTCCCACTTTATGAATAAAGCAGGCGGCGCAGGTGCGTGACGTAGTGAATTACACTGCCGCCACCCGGCCTCCTGCCTGCTATGGAAGATTGTAGTAAGTACTACAGGCTGGATTGCACATGATTTCTATAGTTTAACAATGCCTACAGGTAAGTTATGATTACACTGAGTGGGGCCCGGTATAATAGAATACAGTGACTGCACCGTCCCCGCTGCCATTACAAAACCAGATGCCGACCCCCACCCCCTGTATTGGGGGTCATTCGTTACACAGGGACACTGTTATGGGGGGGATCTGTGGATGACACATAGCATAAGATGCTATATTTGTGCCATCCACAGATCCACCCCATAGCAGTGTCATGCCATCCACAGATGCCCCCATAACAGTGACATCCACAGATGCCCCCATAACAGTGTCATCCACAGATCCCCCATAACAGTGCCATCCACAGATCCCCATAACAGTGTCATCGACAGATCCCCCATAACAGTGTCAGCCACAGACCCCCATAACAGTGCATCATCCACAGATCACCAATAATAGTGTCATCCACAGACCACCATTAGTTCAAAACCCACCAAAAGCACACCTTTTGGTTCAAAATATTATTTTTCTTATTTTCCTCCTCAAAAACCTGCGTCTTATGTGCTGGTGCGTCTTATAGGGCGAAAAATATGGTAAGTATGTGGCTGGAGGTAGATTACACGGTCATTGGATATCAATTTTACAGCAGGCCAGTGGTCTACAGGCCCCAAAAATTATGCATTCAGCGTTCAGAAAAGAACAAGTAAGTATGAGGCTGGAGGTAGTTTACACGGTCATTGGATTTAAATTTTACAGCAGGCCAGTGGACTACAGGCCCCAAAAATCATGCATTCAGCGTACACAAAATAACAAGTAAGTATGTGGCTAGAGGTAGATTACCCAGTCATTGGATATCAATTTTACAGCAGGCCTGTGGACTACAGGCACCAAAAATGATGCATTCAGTGTACAGTAAAGAACAAATAAGTATATGGCTGGAGGTAGATTACACGGTCATTGGAAATCAATTTTACAGCAGGCCAGTGGACTACAGGCCCCAAAAATTATGCATTCAGCGTACAGAAAAGAACAAGTAAGTATGTGGCTGAAAGTAGATTACCCAGTCATTGGATATCAATTTTACAGCCGGCCAGTGGACAACAGGCCCCAAAGAAAATAACAACAAAGTATGTGGCTGGAGATCTATTAGACGGTCAATGGATATCAATCTTACTGAAGGCCAGTACAAATACAGGTCAAATACATATGCTTAAAAGAACTAAAAATATTAAATTGCGGGGGGCGTGGCTAGCCACATACATGAACGGTCGTGCCTGAGTGAGCTCCACTCTTGAACAGCTCTAATATCTATTATCCTGAGCAGTATTTTGCCGCCATCATTCCTCAGCCCAAGGAGAAAAGATCGGGGAGACCCCGAGGACGAAGCATGTCCAAGAACAAACCTCCTACAGCCGCTGAAAAGCTTAAAGCATTCGCCAGAACATACGACCAAGATGGTGCTGACTCTGCCTCAAGGGCCTCCTCGCCGGACGCCGAAAATGAAACGCCGATTGACCCAGAACAGGAGGAAAAACCTACTCTAGCGCAGGTCACTAACAAACTCCTGCATGCCATCACTAATTGCCGCTCTACATTGTCGGGCAAGCTAGAAGAGGTTAAGGTGGATCTGGGATTACTCCGGCACGACATGCAAAATTTAAGAGACAGAGTTAAAGAAGCAGAAACCCGAGTCTCTGAGTTAGAAGACCGCAGTGCTCCTCTGCCTGTACAGATTACCGCCCTGGAGGCAAAGGTTAACTTCTGACAGCAAAAATGTGACGACTATGAGAACCGTCAGAGGAGAAATAACCTGCGCATAATCGGACTACCCGAACGGGCCGAAGGATCACATACCAGTAAATTTGTCTCGAAATGGCTGCTTGACACCTTTCCAGGGGCTAAATTTTCTTCAGCATTTGCCGTGGAGCGAGCCCACCAGGTTCCCGCCAAAATGCCTCCCCCAGGCGCCCCACCCAGACCGCTTCTTGCCAGGCTTCTAAATTCCAACGACCGGGATCTAGTATTACAGATGGCCAGGAAGCAGCAAGAAATACGCTATGATAACACTAACGTCATGATATTCCTGATTTACAGAAAAGGAGGGCCACATTTATTGGAGTCAAAAGACGCCTCAAGGAACTGAAATTCCCATATTCTATGGCCTACCCCGCCAGACTGAGCGTCGTTGATGGGGAGCATATCAGGTTCTTTAACACCCCAGTGGAGGCCGTTGCTTGGCTGGATGGCAGAAAAGGACAGAACAGACCCTGAACTCTCTCCATATGAAGTTCGACTTTACTTATTCGGTACCCTTGGGACTTTGAATTGACTCCAAAAGTCTCTCTGTAGGCCATCTCCACAGTGTTGATCTACATAACCCTCAGTGTATTCAGCAGCGGTATGTTTAGCATCGCCCCCTCTCCTCCTTGTTTTTAATTTACTCATGTCTTTAGTATGACTAACTTCTTATTCCCGGTTCCTTATGTTGCCTTATTACCCTTTATGTATTCAGCAAGGGCCTGTTTAACCTTCCTTATCCATCATATCTTTGCATTTAACCATTTACTTATCATCTGGTTCTATGGCGTTGCCCCTAATTGTCATTTAGTAACCATCTGTATATTAACAGTGGGAGGCTCGGCCTTTTCATCTTTGCTATAACATTTCTTGATTATATATGTATCCGACATTGGAATGAGCGACCGCTTATATAAGTTACTTTAATCTCAGCCTTGTGACTACTTGCGGCCGCTCACCCCTGTGTTGATAAAACTCTCCTAGACTCACTTGTCTACTCGCTGGCGGGATACTCGACCTAACTCTTTCCTCCTATACCTCCATTTCCTGCCTCGACTCCTTTCCTTCTCCTCCCCTCCATTTAACCCTTCCCCTCTACCCTACCTGCCCCTTTCCAATACAGGTGCCTTTTTTGTCCCGCCAGTGATTCCGCATAGTTAAACTCTACACCATAGTATAGGTAACATGATCCCTAACCCAGAATTAAACTAGAAGGCGGCCCTTCTTTCTCCCCAAATAGAGCTAGAGCTCCGTCATAATCCTATCATGTGGCTCTGATAGTGCGGACACTGACGTTAGTTATCTGCACTCCCCGTACAGTTTTTAGCCACGAAGGTTAGATCTTTAAATTGTTACCTGTTAGCATTTGATTTGGGTTTTAACCAAATCGCACCCATGTGCGATAGTTTATATGTCAGTAGTTTTTTCTTAAAGCCAAGTAGAAGTATGATTATATTTCAGACAACATCTGGCTATACGCAATTGTACATGTCTCAGCTTTCACAACTAGATATGATTACTTATGCGGTAGGATGTATCACACGCCACATACCAGTTGTGTACCTCTATCTCATATTGCTGGTTGGTTTCCTCATTATTAGGATTCCTTTTGATCAAGGTTATGGGTGAAATACGTATTTTGTCATGGAATGTTAGAGGTTTAGGATCCCCAGGGAAAAGGTTGATGTTTTTTTCACACGTCAGACGATACAATCCTCATATCCTGTGTATCCAAGAAACACATCTCATTCCAGATCATGCTGGCAGATTACAAAAACCGTGGGTCCAGTGGGCGAAGCATGCTTGCCACACTACACACTCCAGCGGTGTCTCCCTATTAATACACAAGTCTGTCAGATGGGAGGTGGAAAGTTTAGTTGTGGATCCGGAAGGACGATATATATTTGTCTCAGCCTTTATTAACTGTACACATTATGTTATTATAGCTATTTATAACCCCCCACCAGCTAGTATGGTAATTCTCAACCAAGCAGCCGCGTTTGCTGAAGCACATCCACAAGCCCTGACTCTATGTATGGGTGATTGTAATATGGTATGAATATGGAGTTAGAGGTATTTCCGACCACTCCCCTTTGTACTTAGTTGTTGCTGCAACTACAATAAACCCCTTAAGCAGCATGAGAATCCATCCCTTTTGGCTGACCCAGCTGATGCCACATGATCGAATTATCAGTGTTCCTGGCGTGCCAGGACACCTCTAAGAACCCCCTTTTACTCTGGGAGACACTGAAGGCTTATCTAAGGGGTTGCCTGAAATCTTCTATAGCATACGTTAAAAGAACTTCTGCCCGACAGCAGTCTGACATGGCGAGTGAATGTGTCAGATTGGGGGCCGCATATGTCGCCAACCCTTCTGACTCTAACAAGCATGCTTGGCTCTCCCAGGGTCGCCAGTACCTCAATCTCCTGAAAGAAAAGGCTCAACGTAAACTCTTCTTCACCAAGCAAACCTACTTTGAACTAGGTAACCAGTCTAGTAAACTATTAGCACACATAGTACACCAGAACCAGCGTTCTCCTGCGGTGTCGAAAATCTGTGGCACCACAGGATCCACGCTGATTGTAACAGAGGCGATTGCTCATCGCTTTCACGAGTTCTATCAAGACCTCTCTATCAAGTATCTCACTTACAGGTCCCCACAAGTGAAATAGACAATTACCTCTCTGCATTGACTCTACCTCAACTCTCTCCCCAGGAAATGGGCTCTCTGGACGCTCCTATTACGTCTGAGGAAATCAAACTAGCAATTTCATCCATGTCTAATGGGAAATCCCCAGGGCCTGATGGCATCCCATTGGAAGTATACACCAAATATATGGATCCACTTATAGAACCCCTTAAACTGATGTACGCCAAGGCACTATCCGAAAACTCCCTACCCCCGTCATTGTATGATGCTACTATAATAGTTATCTTAAAACCTGACAAAAATCCGCTAGAATGTGGGTCGTATGGACCTATATCTCTGCTTAATATTGATTATAGGATCCTAGCAAAAGTACTTGCGAATAGATTGAACAAGTGCATCCTAAGCATCATCCACCCTGATCAATCCGGCTTCATGCTGGGGAAATCAACGTCAGAAAACATTAGAAGAGTCCAGGTCCTGGCACAAATAGGCATCGCACAACAACAGAGATGGGCTTTTGCATCTCTTGATGCAGCCAAGGCTTTTGATTCGGTCGAATGGCCGTTTCTTCTGGAAACTCTCTGAAGCTTCGGCTTTGGCCCAGTCTTCATTAAATGGGTATCTATCCTATATAAAAATCCCAGGTCTAATGTCAACGTGAATGGTATCCCCTCCTCTTACTTCACTCTTGGCAGGGGAACTAGGCAGGGATGCCCATTATCACCCCTATTATTTGCGCTGGCCATTGAGCCGCTGGCGATTAGTATTAGACAAGACGTAGTGTTCCGTGGCATTGTACTGGGAGACAGGGAGAACAGGGTGGGTCTGTACGCAGATGACATGGTATTATTCATGTCCAATGTGGAGGATACTTTCCCCCAGGCAATCAACGATTTTGGTAGACATTCTGGCCTTTGTATAAATTGGTCGAAATCTTTTTTCTTTCCGTTGTACGAGGTCCAGGATGGAACCACTTTTTATGAGTTGCCTATAGTTCAACATTTTAAATACTTAGGGGTTACAATCACCAAAGACTCAGGAACTTTCTTTGCTGACGTACTGCAGAGACAAGTTTAAACTTTGGTGATCACTCCCACTGTCAGTTGAGGGCCGTATAAATCTAATAAAGATGATAGTACTACCAAAATGCCTATATATTCTGGAACATGCCCCCTATTCTGTCTCTAATAGGTTTTTTGTACAGCTTAACTCCTTATTCTCACCATTTATTTGGGGCTCTGGAAGACCTAAACTATCACTGTCCACTTTGATCCGTCCTAGATCCCAAGGAGGCATGTCCCTACACGACATGCATCTGTATTACATGGTAAGTCAACTGAGATACTTAAAATCCTGGTTATCTCCTAAGACTCAGATGCCAAACTCAGAGGCCCATTTGGCTTCCTACCTATATATTTAATACCTCTGGCCGGTGCTGGAAAAACACCAATTATTCCCACGAATGTTATTACCCATTCACAGAGTGGCCATCCAAGTATGGACGGCAGCAAATAAATTATGTGAGTACTCAGACGTGATGGGGGAGCTTCCTCTATGGGATAATCCTCTCTTTCCTGAGCTACTATCATTTCACGATCCCCCTTTATGGAGCAGCCACAATATTTGCCACATAGAAGATATATATCAAAACAAAGTAGTCAAGTCTTTTTCTGACCTTCAGACTGGACTCCAATTACCTCATAACACTTTTTATCGCTATTTACAGCTCAGACATGCTCTCAATACTCAATTCCCGGGGGGTCCCTCCATATCTAAATTTCCCCTAATAGGAGTTCTAAAGTCCCAAGGTCCCAAGGGACTTATCTCGTTCATATACACCCATCTGATAAATACCCGAATTAACTCAACTCAATCGCCGGTGATTCATAAGTGGCAAAATCTGATTCCTGACCTAGCAGAAGATGATATCTGCGAGGTCCTGGAGGCAGCTATGTATGTTTCCCCGGCAATAAATAACAGACTCATACAGGTATGCATTATCCACCAGAGTTATCTATCCCCAGTTAGGCTAAATAAAATGGGAAGATTGAATCACACTAGATGTCATAGATGTGCCAAGGAGGGTGCAGACTTTTGGCATCTTATATGGGCTTGCCCTCGCATCGAGACATTCTGGACGGAAGTCACTAACTTCCTCTCTGGACTGATCCATGTGCCGGTCCCTATGGACCCTAAATTGTGTCTACTAAATGTGTTAGATGACGAGTTATATACCCATTATATCAAAACCTTCCTCCGGGAAACGCTATTCTTGGCAAGAAAAGCAATAGTTTTACGATGGATGGGAGATCGTACTCCCTCGATTTCTTAATGGAAAGGTTTAATTAACACAATTATACCGTATGAAAACATTGTTTACAAAGATAGGGGGTGTGAATCTAAGTTTGGAAAAGTTTGGGGGACCTGGTGTTCTTCCCCAAATACACTACAATCTATGTATTTTATACAAACCCACTTAGCTTCAGAATCATAGATCATTAAACCTGGTTGAAAACCCTTATTGTATATCTGCCTTGTACCGTAGCTATCTACTTATATTCTAAAGTAAGTGTGTTGATACATTTCTAAACCTGCTGCTTGCATACACAATTGAAAGTCATCATAACCCGGCTTAATAGAGTGATAATTTCATGACAATAGCCAGATAGATTGAATGTCAAATATTATTTTATTTTTTTCACCGACATGTATGGACCACCATTGTACAATGATATCATGCTTCACCTGTAACTTATATTACAATTTTAATGTCTGATATACTTGCTTTACTTGTTCAATAAAACAAGTTTTAAAAAAAAAATATAAAATTGTATTAAAAACATGGCTAACAAAATCCCCCTCTTGAAAAAAACCCTAATGATAAGTGTTGAATTCCTTAGGCATTCAACGGACAGAGAAGGCCTTTTATGCCACTGTAATTAACTAAGACAGGGACCATTATTTATTCTGGGTGGTGGCGGATATTTGTGGGTTGTCATAAGGGAAATTCAATTAACGTGGTCGACTTGTCACATGTGTTGAATTCCTCCGACATCCATGCCTCATTCATTTTTAGAATGAGCTAGGCGATTGCGCTTGTCGGTAACGATCCCCCCTGCTGCGCTGAACATCTTTTCGGACAGGACACTGGACGAGGGGCAAGCCAAGAGTTTCATGGCAAATTGTGCCAGCTCTGGCCACAGGTCAAGCCTGCACACCTAGTAGTCCAGGGGTTCCTCGCTTCTAAGAGCGTCCACATTGGCCGTTAACCCAATGTAGTCGGACACCTGTCGGTCTAGGCGTTCTCTGAGGCCACCCTTTTCTTGCATGCGCTGTTGGATTGGTACCCACAACTGTTTCTCTGTGAGTGGAAATTCCTCTGCCAGTGCCCACAAAAGCAGAATGCAGCATTTCTCGAAGCAAGGCCTGGAAGTGCTGCATTCTGACAGCCCTCTGTGATGCTAGTAACATGTCTGCCATTTTGTTTTTGTACCGTTGCCACCCAGTACTGGTCCTTGCCCTTTATGCTTTTTATACACCGGAGCATGAAGGCCCCCATTTTCACTAAACTGGAAGCGGTGGAGTGGCCTGGCTCCTGCTTATCATCCAGGATAATGTCGTCCTCGGCTCCTCCCCCCAGCCACGGACAACACCAGGGATCCCAGAAAAGTTTAAAGCATGCTCTTCTTGCTCCTCCTCCGCCTCGGCACCATCCTCCTCTGACTTCTCATCAGACTCCTGTTGACTTGTCTCAGATGGAAGAGCCCCCCCGGGAATTCATCCAGCATTGCGACTTCCTCATCTTCCTGCTCCTCGACGGCTTGATCAATGACATGATGCAATGCACGCTCCAGAAACAAGGCGTAAGGTACGATGTCACTGATGGTGCCCTGGCTGAGACTGACCAGTTTGGTGATCTCATCAAATGGCCGCAGAAGTCTGCATGCATCTCACATGAGCAGCCACTGGCGTGGTGAAAATAAACCAAGCTCACTAGTACATGTCCTGCCGCAGAGTTCGTACAGGTAGTCGTTAACTGCACGTTTCTGCTGGAGCAGCCAATCAAGCATATACTGTACAAGGTGGAGCTCCAGCGCGTCGGACCATCACAAATCAGATGTCTGATGGACAAGAGGTGTCGCCGCTGAACGTCAGCAAGGCGAGCCATGGCCGTGTAAGATCTTCTAAAATGGCCAGAGATTTTCCTGGCCTGCCGCAAGACGTCCTGGACCCCGGGGTATTTGGCAACGAATCGCTGCATGACTAAGTTCAGGACGTGTGCAATGCACGGCACGTGTGTCATTTTATCCCTGTTTCAGCGTGCCCAGCAGATTGGCACCGTTGTCGCACACCACTTTACCAACTGTCAAATTGAGCGTGGTTAGCCACTTATTGGCCTTTGACCGCAAAGCTGAAAAGAGTACAGGACAGGTGTGGCTCTTTGCTTCCAGGCACAACAGCCGCAGCACAGCATGGCAACGTCTCACCTGGCACGTCGAATAGGTTATGGGGAGCTTGGGGGGTGCAGAGGAGAGGCGGTAGCAGTGGAAAAGGAGGAGACGGAGGATGGAGTAGGAGGAGGAGAAGAAGAGGCAGGACTGCATGCAATACGTGGCGGTAACACCAAATCCACACGGGTGCCACGGGTTGCATGCTTGACGGCCGTCAGAAGGTTCATCCAGTGGGTAGTAAAATTTATGTACCTTCCCTGCCCATGTTTTATAGACCACGTGTCTGTGGTCAGATGTATCTTACCACCAACACTGTGTGCCAGAGATACATTCACTTGAGGCTGAACGTGGCCATATAGCTCTCGGATGCCCTTCTGGGAGAAATATTTCCTTCCGGGGACCTTCCATTGCTGTGTGCCAATGGCCACAAATTTTCTAAAGGCCTCCGAGTCCACCAGTAGTTGGCAGTAGTTGGCGGGCTGGCAGTTCCGAAAAGCCAGCGGTCAGCTGTTGGGCAAGAGGGTTATCCAGTGTCATGATCTTTTTACGCTCGACCATTTGGGCTACAGAAGAATGCCTTTTGCCAGAAGAACGTAATGACAGCATGGAGGACAAATTGGAGTTAAGAGGAGAAGGAGAAGAGGCAGGATGTGGAGCGTCGGAAGTGTGGCTTTGTGGGTTCTGACGGTGTTGCTCCCACTGGGCTCGGTGATGGGAGGCCAGGTGCCTTCTTAAGGTGGTCGTCCCTAGGTGAGTGTTGGGCTTACCGCGACTGATGCGCTGACAGCACAGGCTGCAGTTGGCAACACTATTGTCAGCAGCGGACACGTTAAAAAAAAAAACACACTGCGGAGCCATGTACCGGTGTCCTGGGAGCGCCATATGTAACCGTGCATGGTGGATGGCTCGTTCCAGATACATTAGCAGTCTGCTTTTTGCCTCCTGTGCACTGTAAGTTCTGCCTGCGTCTCCTCCTTTTCCTCCCTATCTGCTCCTCGGTCTCTCCCTCTGAACTCCCCTCCTCTTCCTCTCTTGTGGGCACCCTGGTGACGTCCATAGACACGTCATCAGCATCATCTTCACCACCACTGACATTAGAGATCTCAGAGAAGGCAGCAACAGTGAGGATCACCCTCCTTGGGCTGATCTTGGTACTGTCGTTAGACTGCTGGGTGGCGACCGTTGATACCTCCTCTTCCTGATCTGATGCCAAGAATGGCTGCGCATCGGTAATGTCTTGGAATGGATGGCAAAATAATTTCTCTGACTCGAGCGGAGGGGATATGGTGGTGGTGTATTTGGGGGTGCAAACAGCAAAGTAAAGAGGGTGCAGATAGAGAGGATGAGGAGGGTGCAGAAGCAAAAGGCTGAGTGAGCCACTCAACCAAAACTTGTACGTCCTTTGTTGTAATCGCACGCACCTTCTGCAACCTGCGGAATGGCCTGCCTCTTCCTCTGCCTGTCATTTTCAAAATGACCCTGTGACAAAAGTCCCTATAGAAGAGCAGAATTTGTGGAAGAAGGCATATCACACCCCTGCACCCCTGCCTCAATCATTTTTTTTGGGGGGGGGGGGGGGGCAACTGGTATATCACACCAGTAGAAATTATTTGTTCCAATAGCGTTTGTCACTCTGTGTAGCTGCGGTAGCACAGCAAAACCGCAAACAAATGCTGCACTACCCAAATGCACTATATAGAAAGTATATTATTAGTATATAACACCCCTGCTTCAATGACTTTTTTGGGGGGACAACTGGTATATCACACCAGTAGAAATTATTTATTTCAATAGTGTTTGTTACTCAATGTAGCTGAGGTAACACAGCAAAACCGCAAACAAATGCTGAACTACCCAAATGCACTATATAGAAAGTATACTATTGGTATATCACACCCCTGCTTCAATCACTTTTTTAGGGGGGCAACTGGTATATCACACCAGTAGAAATTATTTGTTCAAATAGCATTTGTCACTCTGTGTAGCTGAGGTAATGCTGCAAAACCGCAAACAAATGCTGCACTACCTAAATGAACTATATAGAAAGTATATTATTGGTATTTCACACCCCTGCTTTAATCACTTATTTTGGGGGCAACTGGTATATCACACCAGTAGAAATTGTTTTTTCCAATAGCGTTTGTCACTCTGTGTAGCTGCGGTAACGCAGCAAAACCGCAAACGAATGCTGCACTAACCAAATGCACTATATAGAAAGTACTGTACATTATTCATATATAACACCTCTGCTTCAATCACTTTTTTGGGGAGGAATCTGGTATATCACACCAGTAGAAATTATTTGTTCCAATTGGGTTTGTCACTCTGTGTAGCTGAGGTAACGCAGCAAAACCGCAAACAAATGTTGCACTCAACCAAATGCACTATATAGAAAGTATACTGTTGGTATTTCACACCCCTGCTTTAATCACTTTTTGGGGGGGCAATTGGTATATCACACCAGTAGAAATGATTTGTTCCAATAGCGTCAGTCACTCTGTGTAGCTGTGACAACGCAGCAAAACTGCAAATAAATGCTGCACTACCCAAATGCACTATATAGAAAGTATATTATTGGTATATAACACCCCTGCTTCAATCAATTTTTTTGGGGGGCAACTGGTATATCACACCAGTAGAAATTATTTGTTCCAATAGCGTTTTTCACTCTGCGTAGCTGCGGTAACGCAGCAAAACAGCAAACAAATGCTGCACTACCCAAATGCACTATATAGAAAGAATATTATTGGTATATAACACCCCTGCTTCACTAAAAAAAAATTTTGGGGGGGGCAACTGGTATATTACACCAGTAGAAATTATTTGTCCCAATAGCGTTTGTCACTCTGTGTAGCTGCGGTAACGCAGCAAAACCGCAAACACATGCTGCACTAAACAAATGCACTATATAGAAAGTACATTATTCGTATATAACTCCTCTGCTTCAATCACTTTTTTGGGGGGGCAACTGGTATATCACACCAGTAGAAATTATTTGTTCCAATAGCGTTTGTCAGTCTGTGCAGCTGCGATAACGCACCAAAACAGCAAACAAATGCTGCACTACCTAATTGAACTCCTTCAATCACTTTTTTGGGGGGGGGGGGGGCAACTGGTATATCACACCAGTAAAACATTTTTGTTCAAATAGGGTTTGTCACTCTATGTAGCTGAAGTAACGCAGCAAAACCGCAAACAAATGCTGCACTATCCAAATGCTCTATTTAGATAGTATATTATTAGTATATACCACCCTTTCTTCAATCAATTTTTTTGGGGGGCGACTGGTATATCACACCAGTAGAAATTATTTGTTCCAATAGCGTTTGTCACTCTGTGTAGCTGCGGTAAGGCAACAAAAAAGCAAACAAATGCTGCACTACCTAAATGAACTATATAGAAAGTATATTATTGGTATATAACACCCCAGCTTTAATCACTTTTTTTTTTTTTGGGGGGGGGGGGGGGGGGCAACTGGTATATCACACCAGTAGAAATTATTTGTTCCAATAGTGTTTGTCACTCTATGTAGCTGAGGTAACGCAGCAAAACCGCTATCAAATGCTTCACTACCCAAATGCACTATTTAGATAGTATATTATTATTATTATATAACACCCTTTCTTCAATATTTTTTTTTGGGGGGAAAACTGGTATATCACACCAGTAGAAATTATTTGTTCCAAAAGCGTTTGTTACTCTGTGTAGCTGCGGAAAGGCAACAAAACAGCAAACAAATGCTGCACTACCTAAATGAACTATATAGAAAGTATATTATTAGTATTTCACACCCCTGCTTCAATCACTTTTTTGGAGGGGCAATTGGTATATCACACCAGTAGAAATTATTTGTACCAATATCGTTTGTCACTCTGTATAACTGCGGCAACTGAGCAAAACTGCAAACAAATGCTGCACTACCCAAATGCACTATATAGAAAGTATATTATTTGTATATAACAACCCTGGTTCAATCCCTTTTTTTTTTTTTTTTTTTTTTGGGGGGGGGGGGGCAACTGGTTTATCACACCAGTAGAAATTATTTGTTACAATAGCGTTTGTACACTGTGTAGCTGAGGTAACGCTGCAAAACCGCAAACAAATGCTGCACTACCTAAATTAACTATATAGAAAGTATATTATTGGTATTTCACACCCCTACTTGTGGATAAATAGAACTGTAAAGAAAGCAATAAATGACAAAAAGAAAGCATATAAAACACTAAAACAGGAGGGTAGCACGGAAGCACTGAAAAACTATAAGGAAAAAAACAGAACATGTAAAAAACAAATAAAAGCGGCCAAACTAGAGACCGAGAGATTAATTGCCAAAGAGAGTAAAACTAACCCTAAAATGTTCTTCAATTATATAAATGTTAAAAAGTATAAATCTGAAGGTGTCGGCCCTTTAAAGAGTAATGAGGGGGGAGTCGCAGAGAGCGACGAGGAGAAAGCAAAGCTATTAAATATTTTTTTCTCCAATGTATTCACTGAGGAAAATAAACTGTCAGATGAAATGCTGAATGCTGAAATAAATTCGCCATTAAAAGTGTCCTGTCTGACCCAGGAAGAAGTACAACAGCGACTTAAAAATATCAAAATAGACAAATCGCCAGGACCGGATGGCATACACCCCCGTATCCTAAGGGAATTAAGTAATGTCATAGCCAGACCCTTATTTCTGATATTTGCGGACTCTGTACTGACAGGGAATGTCCCACAGGATTGGCGCATGGCAAATGTGGTGCCAATATTCAAAAAGGGTCCAAAAACAGAGCCTGGAAACTATAGGCCGGTAAGTTTAACATCTGTTGTGGGTAAACTGTTTGAAGGTTTTCTGAGAGATGCTATGTTAGAGCATCTTAACGGAAATAAGCAAATAACGCCATATCAGCATGGCTTCGTGAGGGATCGGTCATGTCAAACTAATTTAATCAGTTTCTATGAGGAGGTAAGTACTAGACTTGACAGCGGCGAATCAATGGATGTCGTGTATCTGGACTTCTCCAAAGCATTTGACACTGTACCTCATAAAAGGTTAGTATATAAAATGAGAATGCTCGGACTCGGAGAAAACGTCTGTAAGTGGGTAAGTAACTGGCTCAATGATAGAAAACAGAGGGTGGTTATTAACGGTACATACTCAGATTGGGTCACTGTCACTAGTGGAGTACCTCAGGGGTCAGTATTGGGCCCTATTCTCTTCAATATATTTATTAATGATCTTGTAGAAGGCTTGCATAGTAAAATATCAATTTTCGCAGATGACATTAAACTGTGTAAAGTAATTAACAATGAAGAGGACAGTATAGTACTACAGAGGGATCTGGATAGATTGGAGGCTTGGGCAGATAAGTGGCAGATGAGGTTTAACACTGACAAATGTAAAGTTATGCACATGGGAAGGAATAATGCAAGTCACCCGTACATACTAAATGGTAAAACACTCGGTAACACTGACATGGAAAAGGATCTAGGAATTTTAATAAACAGCAAACTAAGCTGCAAAAAACAGTGTCAGGCAGCTGCTGCCAAGGCCAATAAGATAATGGGTTGCATCAAAAGGGGCATAGATGCCCGTGATGAGAACATATTCCTACTACTTTACAAATCACTGGTCAGACCACACATGGAGTACTGTGTACAGTTCTGGGCTCCTGTAAACAAGGCAGACATAGCAGAGCTGGAGAGGGTCCAGAGGAGGGCATTCACGTTAGAAAAAAGACGACTGAGGGGAGATCTAATTACTATGTATAAATATATCAGGGGGCAGTACAGAGATCTATCCCATCATCTATTTATCCCCAGGACTGTGACTGTGACGAGGGGACATCCTCTGCGTTTGGAGGAAAGAAGGTTTGTACACAAACATAGAAAAGGTTCTTTACGGTAAGAGCAGTGAGACTATGGAACTCTCTGCCTGAGGAGGTGGTGATGGTGAGTACAATAAAGGAATTCAAGAGGGGCCTGGATGTATTTCTGGAGTGTAATAATATTACAGGCTATAGCTACTAGAGAGGGGTCGTTGATCCAGGGAGTTATTCTGATTGCCTGATTGGAGTCGGGAAGGAATTTTTATTCCCCTAAAGTGAGGAAAATTGGCTTCTACCTCACAGGGTTTTTTTTTTGCCTTCCTCTGGATCAACTTGTAGGATGACAGGCCGAACTGGGTGGACAAATGTCTTTTTTCGGCCTTATGTACTATGTTACTATGTTACTATGTTACTTTAATGAATTATTTTAAGGGGCAACTGGTATATTACACCAGTAGAAATTATTTGTTCCAACACATGCTGCACTAACCAAATGCACTATATAGAAAGTACATAATTTGTATATAACACCTCTGCTTTAATCACTTTTTTGGGGGCGAAACTGGTATATCACACCAGTAGAAATTATTTCTTCCAATAGCGTTTTTCACTCTGCGTAGCTGCGGTAACGCAGCAAAACAGCAAACAAATGCTGCACTACCCAAATGCACTATATACCTAAATTAACTATATACCTAAATTAACTATATAGAAAGTATATTATTGGTATTTCACACCCCTACTTTAATGAATTATTTTAAGGGGCAACTGGTATATTACACCAGTAGAAATTATTTGTTCCAACACATGCTGCACTAACCAAATGCACTATATAGAAAGTACATAATTTGTATATAACACCTCTGCTTTAATCACTTTTATGGGGGCGAAACTGGTATATCACACCAGTAGAAATGCACTAACCAAATGGGGGTTAGTACATAATTTGTATATAACACCTCTGCTTTAATCACTTTTTTGGGGGCGAAACTGGTATATCACACCAGAAGAAATTATTTCTTCCAATAGCGTTTTTCACTCTGCGTAGCTGCGGTAACGCAGCAAAACAGCAAACAAATGCTGCACTACCCAAATGCACTATATAGAAAGAATATTATTGGTATATAACACCCCTGCTTCAATAAAAAATTTTGGGGGGGCAACTGGTATATTACACCAGTAGAAATTATTTGTTCCAATAGCGTTTGTCACTCTGTGTATCTGCGGTAACGCAGCAAAACCGCAAACACATGCTGCACTAACCAAATGCACTATATAGAAAGTACATAATTTGTATATAACACCTCTGCTTTAATCACTTTTTTGGGGGGGAAACTGGTATATCACACCAGTAGAAATTATTTGTTCCAATAGCGTTTTTCACTCTGCGTAGCTGCGGTAACGCAGCAAAACAGCAAACAAATGCTGCACTACCCAAATGCACTATATAGAAAGAATATTATTGGTATATAACACCCCTGCTTCAATCAATTTTTTGGGGGGGGCAAATGGTATATTACAACAGTAGAAATTATTTGTCCCAATAGCGTTTGTCACTCTGTGTAGCTGCGGTAACGCAGCAAAACCGCAAACACATGCTGCACTAAACAAATGCACTATATAGAAAGTACATTATTCGTATATAACTCCTCTGCTTCAATCACTTTTTTTGGGGGGCAACTGGTATATCACACCAGTAGAAATTATTTGTCCCAATAGCGTTTTTCACTCTGTGTAGCTGCGGTAACACAGCAAAACCACAAACAAATGCTGAACTACCCAAATGCACTATATAGAAAGAATATTATTTGTATATAACACCCATGCTTCAATCACTTTTTTGGGGGGCAACTGGTATATCACACCAGTAGAAATTATTTGTTCCAATAGTGTTTGTCACTCTGTGTAGCTGAGGTAACGCAGAAAAACCGTAAAACAAATGCTGCACTACATAAATGCACTATATAGAAAGTATATTATTGGTGTATAACACTCCTGCTTGAACCAGTTTTTTTGGGGAGCAACTGGTACACTCACCTAAAGAATTATTAGGAACACCTGTTCTATTTCTCATTAATGCAATTATCTAGTCAACCAATCACATGGCAGTTGCTTCAATGCATTTAGGGGGGTGGTCCTTGTCAAGACAATCTCCTGAACTCCAAACTGAATGTCAGAATGGGAAAGAAAGGTGATTTAAGCAATTTTGAGCGTGGCATGGTTGTTGGTGCCAGACGGGCCGGTCTGAGTATTTCACAATCTGCTAAGTTACTGGGATTTTCACGCACAACCATTTCTAGGGTTTACAAAGAATGGTGTGAAAAGGGAAAAACATCCAGTATGCGGCAGTCCTGTGGGCAAAAATGCCTTGTGGATGCTAGAGGTCAGAGGAGAATGGGCCAACTGATTCAAGCTGATAGAAGAGCAACGTTGACTGAAATAACCACTCGTTACAACCGAGGTATGCAGCAAAGCATTTGTGAAGCCACAACACGCACAACCTTGAGGCGGATGGGCTACAACAGCAGAAGACCCCATTGGGTACCACTCATCTCCACTACAAATAGGAAAAAGAGGCTACAATTTGCACGAGCTCACCAAAATTGGACTATTGAAGAATGGAAAAATGTTGCCTGGTCTGATGAGTCTCGATTTCTGTTGAGACATTCAAATGGAAGAGTCCGAATTTGGTGTAAACAGAATGAGAACATGTAGCCATCCTCTGATGGCTACTTCCAGCAGGATAATGCACCATGTCACAAAGCTCAAATCATTTCAAATTGGTTTCTTGAACATGACAATGAGTTCACTGTACTAAAATGGCCCCCAAAGTCACCAGATCTCAACCCAATAGATCATCTTTGGGATGTGGTGGAACGGGAGCTTCGTGCCATGGATGTGCATCCCTCAAATCTCCATCAACTGCAAGATGCTATCCTGTCAATATGGGCCAACATTTCTAAAGAATGCTATCAGCACCTTGTTGAATCAAAGCCACGTAGAATTAAGGCAGTTCTGAAGGCAAAAGGGGGTCCAACACCGTATTAGTATGGTGTTCCTAATAATTCTTTAGGTGAGTGTATATCTCACAAGTAGAAATCATTTGTTCCAATAGCGTTTGTCACTCTGTGTAGCTGCAGTATCGCAGCAGAACCGCACACAACTGCTGCACAATACAATTGCACTATAATATACTTTCTATATTGGTAAGTTAGTATGTTAGAAAGTATATTACACCTCTCAGTAAGTCACACCTATCGATAGCTCACCTATACCTGTCCTTAAAACGACTTTTGTGTCCCTATTAGCTAGCGTTTAGTCTCCCTAACAGTCTGTCCCTGCTCCACACAGCAACCTCTCCCTACACTGGCAAAAGACTTAATATAAAATGGCGGCCAGATCGGGTTTATTTATAACATAGGGGGTATATAGGGGGTATTTCCATGTGCTGAAACGTCTCAATTGGCTGTCATGTACCACCTGATGGATGTGTCATGGGTCAAAGTTCTTCACAATGTAAAAGAATATGGCGCCAGCGGACATCTCTATATGTTCGCCCGTTCAGCGAACCATGAACGAGCAAAATTCACCGCGAAAAGAACCGCAAGGCTATCTCTAACTGCCACATGAAACACAGCAGCCCATTTCAAACATGGTAGGAGAGGGAGTCTCCCTCCTACATGTGCAATTGAGAAAGTGGCACAAAAGCATCACCATTTGGCAGGAAAGTGACATGCATCACCATTTGGCAGGAATGTGCCTAGGTCAGGAGTAGAGTCATGGGCCTGCCAATGACTGCAGACCAGGCTTTAATTATAGTCCTTGGCTGGGAATGTGAAACAACTGCTAGAGAATTGCAATGGGATGAAAGGGCGTCTCCGTGTCTGTATGTGTGCCACTGAAGCATATGACTGCAGAGGGAACAGCTGCGGATGTGTTGGCTGTGTCCAAACAACAGGTCGAACATAGATGTTAGGCTACGGATAAGGTCTAGGGACCACCAAAAAGCAACACTATATGAATCTGTCCTTAATCAGATTTGAATAAAGCCACTGACCTAGACCGTTAAGGAAATTGGCAATAACCCCTCCTCTACCCTAGATTAACTCAGAAATGAGCTTTAGGGAAACTAGACCTTTACTATTTTAGATCATCAAGGAATCCGCCCTTAAGGCTTCCACTACTGTAGACCACCACTAAAGCAACCACTAAACCTTCCAATATTCTAGACCTTTAGGGAATCAAGCTTTAATCATTCCACTACCCTAGACTACCAGGAAAGTAACCCCTCCTCTGCCAGAGACCACCAGAAAAAAATGCATTAATATCTCCATTACTGAAGGCCACCAGAACTGTTACTGTTAAAGAGGTTGTCCCATCTAGATATTTATGGGATATCCACAGGATATGGGACCCTGTTGTGCACCACTGAGAATGTAATGGAAGCCATGCATACTTGGCTCTCTCCATTCACTGCTACTGTGCTTAATCAATAGTCCCTGAGCAGTGAATGGAGAGAGTATAATGGGCCCCTCTCCATTCCAAGGGATATGCTATAAATGTCCTGGCTGGACTAAACCTTTAACCATTTACACTTTTATTCATGTGCTGTATAGCAGTAATGAAGTTATGCAATATTATTAATAATTTAGTTTAAAAAATGTTAATGTGCAAGGGGAGATACTTTTTGGGCGCAGAGCCTGGATTTTTGCACAAATTATCAAAAGGAATTTGGTAAGGGAATATAAAAATGAATATCAATTTCATATCATATTTAATGCTCACCCTCTGAGTGTTTTTACTTTACAATTTAAAGGAAATTGAGGCCAGCCAACATTATTGACGCACATAGTAATTAGCATCCTGCAAACTGTATGATGTATTGAAGTTTTATTTATTTTTTACAGATATTTGTACGTCTAAAGTGTTTACGGATTTCTCTGCTTTACAGGGATCATATAAGGATAACTCTTTCAGAATAACTATATGTTCATGACTCTTATGAAACACTTATATAAGTGTGAGAAGTTAGATCCCACATTTAATTATGAATATCAGAAAATTGTTGTGATACACACATTTTCTGCTAAATACATTTCTTCTCTGACCTGCAACTTGCACTTTCAGGCACACATATATTGGTGGAACATATAGCTTTGTAATATCCATTATTAAAGGCGATTTTCACCCATGACTTAAAAAAGGGTCATATTTTAGTAAATTAGGATTACTGAGTAATAGCCAAAGTTAGGTAAAATGTGTCCCTCAACAAAATAGAAAAATGCCAAGATCTTTGTGACTAGACATAGTAATCAAAGAAAAAAGCTGGTTACAATCATAAATATAATAAATGCAATGCTCAACAAGCAATGAACAGCAAACCAAGAAAAAGCAGGACACATCCAGAAAATGCGCACATGCAGTAAAATTAGAATGTTACTTGATCTTTATCTAACGCACATGTCTGTAGATACTCTCACACCGCATCTCCTGTGTTTTGGTGCATGCCAAGCTCTATGGCAGAAATTCCCTAGACTGATAGCTTTGAAGAATGTGAGTTATGATACTGATAAATTCAGATTCATTCAATGTCATGTATATCTTTTGCCAATGTATGGACTGATTAGCTATTAGCTATGGGGTAGTAATTATTGACTTTTGTTCAGGGTCAGACTGGAAACTTAAAGTAGGAAAAAAAGTGGACCCATGTTAAAAGAGGGTCCAAATTGACAGAAGACAGTACAACAGAAGTAGGCGTGGCCAACAATACTGTAGTGAAGCCCAAATTACTACCCCAACAGAACCAAATACTGCAGTGCAGCAAAAAATACTGCCCCAGCAGAACCAAATACCAAAGTGCAGCACAAAATACTGCCCCTTGCCCTTCGTCTATGCATACACACACCAGTGGGAACGGTTATGTAATATGGTGCCCCTTGGTCATGGGGGTGCGCTTACCAGCTTACCAGAGTTACTGTGCGTCAGTATTACAGGTCACTGTTACCGACAGGCTTAAATTATTGCTGTGTACATTAGTGTCCATTGCACCAAAATTCATAGCTAATCCGTTCACTATTGTCACAGTTACTGCTGCCACCCTCCCCACTCTCTCATGGGGCCACTACTGTCACTGCTGCTGCTGCCACCCTCCCCACTCTGTCATGGTGCCAGTACTGTAACACGGAGAGAGAGAGAGTATGAGGGTTACACGGATCCTGTGGAACGGGTGCCCAGAAGACCCGAAGTAACTAGAGGCGCCAGGGGATGGATGGGGTGAGGGAAGAGGGAGACAAATAAAGGGTCGAGAGCATGGAAAGGCTGCTTACAGGGTCTACCCTGCAGACTCTACCCTGGGAGAGCACCAGTCCACTGGGTGTACTAGCAGGTAGAACAATGGTCTGTAATAATGGAGATAATCTTGGAATACAGTGCTGCACAATATATCATAAAAGCAAATAAAATAAAACAATGTGTAAAGGGTTGGATGAATCTTCCGGACATGCACAGTAGCCTGTGAATGCGTCCCGGCCTGACACGCATCTTGCAGGGAGGCGCCCCATCGCGATCGCTTACTCAGACCTTTGACGTCACCAAAGGTAGCGTACTCTGAGCGGCGGAACACGCCCACCTGTTTGGCGCCTTTTTTTACCACTCCCCTCTCCTTTTGCCGCTTTTTTTCTCTCATGCAGCCCATTACCCAGGCCATATATTGCCCTCATTTTTCACACCACATGCAAACTGCTTCTGATGAAGGGACCCGAAACGCGTTGAGCCGGATTTTATACATTAGAATAAAGAAAGTTTAACAGAAGCTTCCTGTCTGTGGCTCCCTTCATCTTTCACCATCTTGAGGCGATCCTGGCTGGGTTTAGGTTTACCGGTGTATTATGCTTATCCGAGTAAACCCCCCCCCCCATCCCCCCGTGAAGTGAGTAGAATCTCATTATTTATATATATACAGAAGTATATATATCCCACCACCAGTTGGTGATTTTAACTTTGATTTTAACCCTGCACCGATCTTTCATTTTTTAATCCAACCCTTTACACATTGTTTTATTTTATTTGCTTTTATGATATATTGTGCAGCACTGTATTCCAAGATTATCTCCATTATTACAGACCATTGTTCTACCTGCTAGTACACCCAGTGGACTGGCGCTCTCCCAGGGTCACCTCTGCGGGACATTGGGGGTCTTCCACACCCAATTCTCCCACCCCTTATGCTCTTTACTACTGTAACACCCCAGAGTGGTGTTACCACTTCTGCACCTTGCTACTGTCTTTATTTGTTTAACCTCATATCATCTTATGCATTTCTAATGTTATGTAACTGTTCATGTAATGTGCCTGGTGGTAGCAAACACGGCAGTGCTATACTTAGATAGAATGGAGAGAGGTGGGCGAGTCCTACTTCCTGCAGGAAGGGTGGGGACCAGTTAGTTTGTCTAGCTTACCTCCTGCTAGGGGAAAGGTGTGCAGGGGCACATCTCTGCTGGACATGCCCACGCTAACCAGAGCACCCTAAGCTCTGCTGGTCATGGAGGCCAAAGCTTGAAGCCTTAGGAGCAAGGAGGAAAGTTCCCTGGCATAACCTAGAGTCAGACTACAAAGTGAAGTGCAGCATACAGAAGAAGCTGAGTTATACAGCCAGCCTGTCAGTACAGCAGAGTCAGAGAGAAACAGATATAGCATAGTGGAGTTTGCCTGCCAGTTTCATGCTAAAGCCTGCTGGAACCAAGACAAAGCCTGTAAACCGTACTGGAGAACATTTATGCAAAGTAAAGGTGCCATTGAACTTCATGTCAAGATCTGGACTCCAGTTATTATTTTATCCCTTAATTATTCCCCCTATTTATTGCTTCGGAGCCAAAGCCTGGGGTCCAGCCGTGTCCAGGTAGGAGCACCGTGACACACATAAAGATACATTTTAGGCCGCACTATACCACTCGGCATTTCCTATACCTGGGACGCATTATATAGAGGATCCTAGAGGGAGCTGCCCGTTGCACTACTGCCACTGCTGCTGCCACTATCTCCACTCCGTAACGGGGTCACTACTGTCATTGCTACTGCCACTACTGCTGCTGTCACCAACCTCCCCACTCTGTCATGGGGACACTACTGTACACTACTTTTTATGAAATTTATTAGACACTTGGCCAGCACACTAGGATTGGGTCCCCAGGTTGTTTAAGAACACAGCGTTATGCAGCTGTAACTTCCAAGCCTTCACACCAAGTAGGAAGAATATGCCCTAGGGTGGGTTCACATCAGCGTTTGGCAGTTTTTTTTAGCCTTTTGTCTGGTGGATCTGCCTGCTTGTTCTTTAAAATGGAAATGAATGTTTCCTTTTTTTAACCTACACTTCAATGGAGGACAGATTTCATTGTATTGACATCTGTTCGCTCAAATTCTGTCTGAAATCCATTTTCATGCTAGGTTTGAAAACGCTGCTTTTATGTAAACTGGCCTGGGTATACCTGATTTATATAAATTTGTGACAATTTATATTGTAAGGAATTGAATTTCTTGTCGAACTTTAACGAAGCTGTCAAAACTTTGCTAATCCCTACTTATGAAACAATCTTTTTGACCTTTTAGTGGTACCCTTGGCTTCCAACTCAATGATGCTGGAAGTACACAGGCCGACACAGGTTTAACTCAGAAGAACACCTTTACTTGTCTCAGGTGAGGCAACAAGCTTGACAGTCGCATAGTTCTCACAAGATGCAACTAACTATCTTGGTGATTTACTCAGGAACGGCAATAATTTTGGTGGTTACATGAGGTCAAAGGCTTACATTTGAAATACACATTTTTATCTCTCCCAACTCCCTTATGACTCTCTATACACATTCAATTCAGCTGAGTGTGTATGTTTTTTATATAGGGAAAGAGGAGACATCCGCTTCCAGACACCTCTAGAGGCACCTTATTTACTAGGTGAACAAAAAGCTTTGGGAAAAATTATTCATTCCATCCAATCCCTTTCTCCCCTCACATCATTTGTCAAGGGAGGGGTGGGAGCTCCCAATACACAATAGGACATCGGCCAAGCCCATCATTCTTGCTGAGTTCAGCCAACAATACACTGATATATTGTCAGAGTGCATAATTGCATAGTTACACAATACAGTTGAAAAAAAGACTTTCCCGTAAGTCCATAAAATTCAACCAAGAGACGGGTGAAGATGGGAATTAAGGGAAGGGGAATGAGTAAGTAGACTTTTACACCCCTATATAAGAATAGCAGAGAAACTACCCTGAAACAGCTGATCAGCAGAGGTGGAGTGTGTCGGATGCCTTCCAATCAGATATTGATAGTCTATCCTAAGGCTAGACCATCAACGGTAAAGGATTGGACAACCTCTTTAAGACAGTTTTAGACAGTTTCTACGGACATACAGTGGTTAGTCTGCTTCCATATATATTGGTATTAACAATTGTACATAGCTATAATACGGCGTCCCCTCAAACAGTGGTAATTACGTTGTTTAAAAAAAATATAGAGACCTCTATATACTTATCTCATCACTTTTATCTATCTATCTATCTATCTATCTATCTATCTATCTATCTATCTATCTATCTATCTATCTACATATCTATCTATCTATCTATCTATCTATCTATCTATCTATCTATCTATCTATCTATCTATCTATCTATCTATCATTCCCCATGAAATGATAATGTGTATATTTTAGATACCTTAGTTTTCATTACAGTGTTTATTTTATGTTATATTGTCTTTCAAGAAGTCTTCAGAAATCAATTTTATGCCTGCTCTTCACAAACCAATTGGTTGAACGAATGAGAAGCCTGTGAAAGCTGCAGGTAAATTAATAGCTGGGGATGTGCCCTACCAACATGCTTGGCTGCTCTTGAAATTCTTCTGAAACCTGAATTATTTGTTCTGAGATAGAAGCTGTACTCATGCCTCTGTGAGTCAATTCTTTGTAACAGCTGACAATATTTTTATACCTGAGAGATTTGCTTCATTCTTTATTATTGCTCAGAAATCAATATTCCCATTGCCCTCACAAAATGCTATACAAGCACTATTGGCATTTCACTTGACAATGAAGGGTATCAACATCAATCTCAGACATTGCACAGTTCACTAACTCTGTTCCGCTTCTTTATAGCCTACTTCTATTTTATCCTGGCCAATTTTGTTGCTTTACTTACATTTGAAGGCCACTATAGTATCTATACATGTCTCCAAAATATATAAATAATAGAAAAACATATTTTACTTCAATACCATTAAATATGACTACATTCAAACTTGGCATGAAATTAATGGGAAAGTACAGCACATGTTCACATTAATATTTTGTATTTTACCTTATAGGTATCCACTATAGAATGCATAGACTAAATATTCTTTTTTATCACTTCTTTACTTCATGTATCTTTAATTTTTTAAATAATTAACTAGAACGTTCACCAGTTAAGTTTGGGCCCTATGTTTAAACATTTATATCCTGATATGGTGAAAAATCTATCCTTGATTGTTTAAAATTACTTATAAGAGGATGCCAGCTGCTGATCATCTTACCACAGCTGATGTCTCATGTCTCATTTTGTATTTCACAAGCATCAAGCACTGACCACAGCTTTTTAAAGGGCCAGCACACCCAAAATTTTTATATTGTCTGAACTTCGCTGTATATTTAAAGGGAATCTGTCACCAGGATCTTAGACTATTATCTCCTGCAGTTTATGGGTAGTACTGCAGATAAGGAGTCCAGATTTTTATTTCATACTCCACCTGTTCCTCCATCGTCAGGGTTTAACCCCTTCAGTACCGAGCAACTTTTCACCTTGAGTCCCAGGCCAATTTTTTGCAATTCTGACGTGTGTCAATTTATGTGGTAATAACTCTAGAACACTTTTACTTATCCAAGCGATTCTGAGATTTTTTTTTTAATTTGGGACACATTGTACTTAATGTTAGTGATAAATTTGAGTCAATATGTTTCACTTTTATTTATTTAAAAAATCCAGAAAATTTTGAAAAATTCGCAATTTTAAATTTTTTTTATTCTCTGCTTTTAAGGTAGATAGTGATACCTTTTAAAATAGTTGTTACGTTAAATTTTCCATATGTCTACTTTGTGTTGGCATCATTTTGAAAATATAATTTTATTTTTTAGGATGTTAGAAGGCTTAGAATTTTAGAAGCAATTCTTAAAATTTCCAAGACCCCTTTCTTTTAAGAGCCAGTTCAGTTATAAAGTCACTTTGTGGGCCTTACATAACAGAAATCACCCATAAATGACCCAATTTTAGAAACTATAGCCTTCAAGTTATTCAAAACTGATTTTATAAATATTATGCTTTTTGTGAGTCAAGGTAACCAAAAATGGCTGTTCTGGCACAGTTTTTATTTTTTATTTTTACATGGTTCACCTGATAGGATAAGTCATGTGTTATTTTTATAAAGCAGGTCTATACAGACGCAACAATGCCAAATATGTGTTTTTTATTTTTTTGTTTCAGCTTTACATAATAAAGCATTTTTTTAAAAATAAATTATGTTTTTATGTCTCCATTTTCTGAAAGCCATATTTTTAAAATTTTTCTGCCAATCGTCTTGTGTAGAGCCTCGTTTTTTATGGTAAGAGTTGATGTTTTTATTGGTACTATTTTTGGGTACATATGATTTTTTGATCATTCAATATTACCCTTTTTGGGACAAGGTGACAAAAAATGGCTGTTTTGGCACAGTTTTTTTTACGGAATTCACCTGAGGGGGTAGATCATGTTAAGGATGCAACAATACCTAATATGTTTTTTTTTGTTAAGTTTTACAAAGTAAAAGCATTTTTGAAAATAAAATATCTTCTTTTGTGTTGCTATTTTTTTTAAATCATCTTTTTGCAGGATGAGGTGACGGTTTGATTGGTATCATTTTGGGGTACATATGACTTTTTGGCACTTGATATTACACTTTTTGTGAGGCATGTTGACCAAAAAAATGGCTGTTTTCACACAGTTTTTATTTTTTATTTTTACGGCATTCACCTGAGTGAAGGGGTGGATCATGTTATATTTTTATACAGCCGGTCGTTACAGATATTAGAGAGGTTGTTATGGGTGTGGTGATACCTAATATGTCTATTATTTTATTTTAAGTTTTACAAAGTAAGAGGATTCTTGAAAAAAAAAAATCTTGTATTTGTATTGCCATTTTCTGAAAGCCGTATTTTTGTTTATTTTTCTGCCAATTTTCTTGTGATGGGGCTTGTTTTTTGTGGGATGAGGCAACAGTTTGATTGGTACCATTTGGGGGTACATATGACTTTTTGATCGCTTAGTATTACACTTTTTGTGAGGGAATATGAACAAAAAACTGCTGTTTTTGCAGTTTTTATATTTTTACAGGTTCACCCGGTGGGGTGTATCATGTTATATTTTTAAACAGCCGGTCATTACAGACGCAACAATACCTAATATGTCTATTTTTCTTTTTTTAACTTTTCATATTTGTCCCACTATGGGACTTCAACTTTTCAGGGTTTGATTCCTGTTATAATGCAGTACAATACATGGACCTAATGGAGGTATAGAGGGAGCCCGTACCCTCCACAAGCCCTGTGTATGCTGCAGTCAGTGCTGACCGTTGCATACAAGGGGTGTATTCACTGATGCCGGCGTAAACAGCAGGGGCTCGACTATCAATGAAAGCTGGTCCTGTGCCTCTGATCGGAAGGGTGCAGCTCTGGAACCCTCCCGATCAGTGCGCCGTAACTGTATGGAGCTGGGACTCAAGTCACATCCTGCAACGCCGTACAGATACAGCACTGGTATCCTATGGGTAAAAGCACGGGAGTCCTTTCCTTTATGTTAGTATGGTACAGTAGTCCAGACTTTACATTTTAGTGTAGCTTTGAGAGTTGACAGAGGGAGGGGGTCAGTGGAAAAAAAATTGTGATCTAGACTCCTTATGTACAGTACTTATAATGTATTAATGAAGATTCCAAGCGCTTTTACAGACTTCCTTTAAGGCATTCTCCATTTATCTGGTTTGACTCTACTTCATTATTTGAATGCTGCTATCCGTAACCCTGCGCTTATTTCCCAAATTCAGTCATCCTATGACCAAGATTAGTGTTGTTTCTAGAAGAAAACCACCATATTGGTCTTTAAATTGTATCAATAGAATTAAACATTTTATTATATGTTAATGTGAAAATTGAGATGCACCAAAGATAGATTTAACATCCAAGTAGGAAGGCATTTATCTAGTAGTATAAAATGGTTTATGGGTCATCCTTTGTCATGTGTCTAGAACAGGGGTGTCAAACTCAAATTCATCGGGGGCCGCATCAGCAGTTTGGTCACCCTCAAAGGGCCGGAAAACTTACAGTTTTCTTGGCTTGGCCCTTGGGGATCTCGGACGCCACTTCCACACTTTGGCCGGGGGCTCGGTGGAGCTGATGAGGTGTTTTATCCTAATGAGAAAGATTTCATAATAAGTATTTGGAGAAGGTGCAGAGGGATAGCAGAGCAGGGAGAGGCTGGTGCTGCTACTAGGGGGGTCATACCATGGGGGAGTAATAAAGCCCACCATAATGCCCCCCCAGAAGTAATAATTCTCCTTATAATGTGACAGTGCAAAAAATACCCCCTTGTAATGCCCCCATTTGAGCTAATGTCCTCATAGTGCCCCCATAATGTGCCAGTATAAAATACCCCTATATAGTGCCCCTAGTAAATGACCCCATAGTGCTCCACACCCTCCTTCCTCCTAGTGCCCCCCATAATGTACCAGTATAAAATGCTCCAGTAGATGCCCTCAGTGTCCCCCATAATTTGCAAGTATAAAATACCCCTTCTTAGTGTCCCCCGTAGATGACCCATAGTACTCCTCTCCCCCCTTCCCCATAGTACCCACCATGTGTCCCAGTATAAAATTGTACTGTACAGAGAGCCCATATAAAATACCCCTTCTTTGTGGCCTCAGTAGATGCCCCTATAGTGCCCCCAATCATGTGCCAGTATTAACAGCCCCCCCTGTGCCAGTAATACTAGCCCCCTATGCCAGTAATAGCAGCCCCCCTGTGCCAGTAATAGCAGCCACCAGTAATAACAGCCCCCAGTAATAACAACCCCTCTGTGCCAGTAATAACAGCCCCCAGTAATAAGAGCCCCTCTGTGCCAGTAATAACAGCCCCCAGTAATAAGAGCCCCTCTGTGTCAGTAATAACAGCCCCCAGTAATAACAGCCCCTCTGTGCCAGTAATAACAGCCCCCAGTAATAAGAGCCCCTCTGTGCCAGTAATAACAGCCCCCAGTAATAAGAGCCCCTCTGTGCCAGTAATAACAGCCCCCAGTAATAAGAGCCCCTCTGTGCCAGTAATAACAGCCCCCAGTAATAAGAGCCCCTCTGTGTCAGTAATAACAGCCCCCAGTAATAAGAGCCCCTCTGTGCCAGTAATAACAGCCCCCAGTAATAAG
Organism: Bufo bufo; assembly: GCF_905171765.1. Taxonomy (NCBI): domain Eukaryota; kingdom Metazoa; phylum Chordata; class Amphibia; order Anura; family Bufonidae; genus Bufo; species Bufo bufo. Next base: position 333,939,144 of record NC_053390.1, read on the forward strand.
AGCCCCTCTGTGCCAGTAATAACAGCCCCCAGTAATAAGAGCCCCTCTGTGTCCGTAATAACAGCCCCCAGTAATAACAGCCCCTCTGTGCCAGTAATAACAGCCCCCAGTAATAAGAGCCCCTCTGTGCCAGTAATAACAGCCCCCAGTAATAAGAGCCCCTCTGTGCCAGTAATAACAGCCCCCAGTAATAAGAGCCCCTCTGTGGCAGTAATAACAGCCCCCAGTAATAAGAGCCCCTCTGTGTCAGTAATAACAGCCCCCAGTAATAAGAGCCCCTCTGTGCCAGTAATAACAGCCCCCAGTAATAAGAGCCCCTCTGTGCCAGTAATAACAGCCCCCAGTAATAAGAGCCCCTCTGTGTCAGTAATAACAGCCCCCAGTAATAACAGCCCCTCTGTGCCAGTAATAACAGCCCCCAGTAATAAGAGCCCCTCTGTGCCAGTAATAACAGCCCCCAGTAATAACAGCCCCTCTGTGTCAGTAATAACAGCCCCCAGTAATAACAGCCCCTCTGTGCCAGTAATAACAGCCCCCAGTAATAAGAGCCCCTCTGTGCCAGTAATAACAGCCCCCAGTAATAAGAGCCCCTCTGTGTCAGTAATAACAGCCCCTCTGTGCCAGTAATAACAGCCCCCGCCAGTAATAACAGCCCCCGCCAGTAATAACAGCCACCCCTTTGCCAGTAATAACAGCCCCCCCCTTTGCCAGTAATAACAGCCCCCCCCTTTGCCAGTAATAACAGCCCCCCCTTTGCCAGTAATAACAGCCCCCGCCAGTAATAACAGCCCCCCCTTTGCCAATAATAACAAACAGCCCCCCCTTTGCCAGTAATAACAGCCCCCGCCAGTAAAAGTATTGTACATAATAAAAAAAAACAAAAAAAAACACATATTTACCTCCATGTCAGTGATGCGATGCAGGCCTCTTCTGGCCTGTGTCCCACGCTGTATGGCTCAGGCAGCGCGATGACGTCATCGCGCCGCCTGCGCCGGCCTCTGATAGGCTGCAGGCACTAGGCCGGCAGCCTATCAGAGGAAGGGAAAGGGACACGCCTCTCCCTCCCCTACCGCAGCACAGGCAGGCATCTGTATCGCTGTCCTGAGGACGGCGATACAGATGACTGGAGATGAGCGCTTCCACAATGGAAGCGCTCATCTCCCTGTGCCCAGCCGCCGCCGCCAGCTCGCTGCGCGGGCCACATGACGAGGTCTGGCGGGCCGGATTCGGCCCGTGGGCCTTGTGTTCGACACCCGTGGTCTAGAACATAGCTTAAAGAGGACCTGTCACCTCTCCAGACTTGTCTGTTTTAGTAACTACTTGCATTCCAGATGTAATAATAGTTCTGGAACATCTATTTTTATGGTTCTATGTTGTGCCATTTCTCATAGAAGTTTATTGATAAATTGTCAGCAGCTTGCAGTAAAGGTACAGATGGGTGTCACCAGTCAGGAATGTGTCCCTGTACAGTCTGACAGTAGCAGCACTGAATCGACAGAGTCAGACACACCCGCTACTGGTATCGCCCAGCAGTTCCTTTACTGCAGACTGCTGGCAATATATTTGTAAACTTTTAGCAGGATTAATACAGTAATGACACATCTAAGAACCACAATAATAAATGCTCCAGAATTGTTATTACATGGTAAATGCAAGTAATTAATAAAACAGACATGCCAGGAGAGGTGACGGGTAAGGTTGAGTTCGGGTTCGGTGTTCGGGTGATTTTATTATTTTCCATTATAACATGGTTATAACGGAAAATAATATCATTCTTAAGCCAGAATGCTAAATAAAATGGCCATTTAGTGGTTAAAAAGAATAAAAATAAAAAACTCACCTCATCCACTTGATCGCGCAGCCGGTATCCTCTTCTTTCTGCAAAACCTGCAAAAGGACCTACGATGAAGATAGAAGGACCTGCGGTTAAGTCACTGTGCTCACCACATGGTGAGCTCGGTGACGTCATTGCAGGTCCTTTGCAGGTCCTGCAGAAAGAGGAAAGAAGAGGATAACGGCTGTGCGATCAAATGGATGAGTTGAGATTTTTTTTATTATTTTCAACCCCTCAATGGCCATTTTATTTAGCATTCTGTCTTAAGAATGCTATTATTTTCCATTATAACCATGTTATAACGGAAAATAATAAAGTGAAGTTTGGGTCCCCATTGAACTTCCACAGGTTCACTCATCCCTAGTGATATGTCCTCTTTAATATTGCCAATGTACAGAAACTAAAATCTTTGAAAAATTTAAGAAAAAGAGCAGAATTAAAATGGATTTCTCATCTCATGTTTGGCGTGGCCAAAACAACTGTTTGGAAAATTCTTAATAAGAAGGAACACATTGGTGAGCTCAGCAACACCAAAAGACCCGGAAGACCATGGAAAACAACTGTAGTGGATGACCGAAGAATTCTTTCCCTGGTGAAGAAAACACCCTTCACAACAGTTGGCCAGATCAAGAACACTCTCCAGGAAGTAGGTGTATGTGTGTCAAAGTCAACAATCAAGAGAAGACTTCACCAGAGTGAATACAGAGGGTTCACCACAAGATGTAAACCATTGGTGAGCCTCAAAAACAGGAAGGCCAGATTAGAGTTTGGCAAACGACTGTCACTACCAGAGCTTTGAGACGTTCTCACAGCTCTGTTTCTCCACCCCTGTGATGATGTCACTACTAGAGCTTGGAGGAGTTCCCTCTGCTCTGTTTCTCTGCCCCTGTGTTGAGGTCTTTACTTCCTCCCAGCTGTCCCTCCTGTGTTTGATTTCTCTGTCTTTAAATCACCCCTCCTCCTTTGTAGGGTGTGGATTATACTTTTCATTTGAGCTGTATCTCTCGCTTGAGTATCTTCACTTGTATGTTATCTTTCTATGGACCTGAGTTCTGCTGAAGCAAGTACTTCGGATAGTGTCTGCTGACTTTGGATCTGTCTTCACTGCTGCTGCAGCTCCTTCAGTTAAGTGTGCAGACATCGTGTGTTTCTGTTTGTTTTCTGACTGGACCCGAGGCGACCCCGGTTCCATCCATATTCTGAGCAGGGCACCGGTGGCCGTGCCCCTTCCACTATTGTAGGGGTTACAGTGGTCATCAGCCTTAGGTACGCGGGCATGTCTCGATCCACCATTTGGATCTGGACATGTGCTTAGCAGCATAGGGAGAGCTTTTAGGGTCTGACAGGGGTCACCCTTTATCCTCCCTAGTTTGGGTCCGGTCAGTAGCTTATTCACTGTGTATGCTCTTGTTGCTCACATACAGACGTGACATTATAATCCACCATAACCGTCCTTTTTGACATGGATCCGCTTTCTAACCTGGTTGACCGTATGCAGGGTCTTTCTTTGGAGGTAGCGGATCTCCGTCAATCTATGACTCAGCTTCATGCATTGGGCTATGCTCTGGCCCATGGAGTCTGTTGCGAGCCAAAGGTCTCACTTCCGGAAACGTTCTCCGGGGGCAGTGAGAATTTTGTTCGCTTCAGAGAGGCATGCAAACTCCATTTTTGCTTGTGTCCCCATTCCTCTGGTAATGAGGAGCAGAGGGTGAGGATTGTCATCTCCCTGCTCAGGGGTAATGCTCAGACTTGGGCTTTTTCGCTGCCATCGGGGGATCCCTCCCTTCGATCCGTGGAAAGATTTTTTGTGGCCCTGGGGCAGATATATGATGACCCGGATCGTGTTGCTCTGGCTGAATCCAACTTACGATTTTTATGCCAGAACAAACTGTCTGCGGAGCTTTATTGTTCTGAATTTCGGAGATGGGCAGCTGATTCAGGTTGGAATGATGCTGCACTCCGGAGTCAGTTCTGTCATGGTCTCTCAGAGAGATTGAAAGATGCGTTTGCTTTCCATGAGAGACCAACGTCCTTAGAGTCTGCCATGTCATTGGTAGTACGCCTTGACAGACGTCTAAGAGAAAGAAACGAGACCTCTCTGTCCAGCCATTGTCAGTCTAGGGGCAGTGGTGCGGACTCATTCAGTGTGCAGGGGCCTCATCCTGTCTCGGTCCCCTCTGAGGAGGAGCCCATGCAGCTAGGTCGACTTGCCCCTGAAAAAGGAGGATTTAATCCTCAGAGAATGGTGTGTTTTTGTTGTGGGGGCATAGGTCATTTGGCAAATGTTTGTCCGTCTAGGAAATTCATGAACTGTACTAAGAGTGATAATAAGAGAAAAACCTCAAAAGGTAAATCATCAAACTCTGCTACTTTGGGCAAAGTTGATGTAGGAATTGATGCTTTTCCTCTGACCTGCAGTTCCCGTTTTCTCCTTTCTGCCAAGGTGGCGCTAGAGAGCAAAGTCATTTCTTGTGAAATTTTTGTCGATAGTGGAACAGCCGTCAATCTTATTGCCACTCAATTTGTAGCCATGCATGGTTTTCAGGTTTGCACATTAGAAAAGGATATACCTGTTTTTGCTATTGACTCTGTTCCACTCTCACAGAGATCCCTGAAGGGCATTGTTCACAATATCCGGTTAGCTGTAGGTGACACTCATGTGGAGGATATTTCTTGTTTTGTCCTTAATGGATTGCCTTCTCCTCTAGTTTTGGGGTTACCCTGGCTCACTAGACATAACCCCACTATTGATTGGCAAGGAAGGCAAATAAATGAGTGGAGTGAGTTTTGTAGAGAGAATTGTCTCACAGCGACTTTGGCAGAGGTGTCTACTAAAACTGTGCCATCATTTCTCTCTGATTTCTCTGCCATATTTTCCGAGAGCGGTGTTCAGGAGCTACCTCCTCACCGAGTTTGACTGTCCCATTAACCTCATTCCCGGCGCCAAGCTGCCAAAAGCACACCTCTACAATCTCTCACAACCGGAAAGAATCGCAATGCGAACTTATATCTCTGAGAGTCTCGATAAGGGGCATATTCGTCCCTCAAAATCACCTGTTGCCGCTGTTTTTTTTTTGTTAAAAAAAAAGATGGCTCTCTGAGACCTTGCCTGGATTTTAGGGAGCTGAACCGTATCACGATTCGCGATCCCTATCCCCTTCCTCTGATCCCGGACCTCTTCAACCAAATTGTTGGGACCAAGGTTTTTTCCAAATTGGATTTGAGAGGCGCGTACAACCTAGTCAGGGTCAGAGAGGGGGATGAATGGAAAACGGCCTTTAATACCCCTAACGGGCATTTCGAGAATCTCGTTATACCTTTCGGCCTGATGAATGCTCCGGCCGTCTTTCAGCATTTTGTTAACAGTATTTTCTACCATTTAATGGGGAAATTTGTATTGGTGTATATTGATGATATTTAGATTTTTTCCCCTGATGTTCAGACCCATCAGGATCATCTTTTTCAGGTTCTGCGGATTCTGCGGGAAAATAAATTGTACGCCAAGCTGGAGAAATGTGTTTTTATGGTATCGGAGATTCAATTTCTGGGTTTTCTCCTCTCTGCTTCTGGTTTTCGCATGGATCCGGAGAAGGTCCGTGCTGTGCTTAAGTGGGAGCTTCCTGAGAATCAGAAGGCTTTGATGCGCTTTCTGGGTTTTGCGAACTATTACAGAAAGTTCATTTTGAATTATTCCTCTGTTGTCAAACGCCTCACTGACATGACAAAAAAGGCGGCGGATTTTTCCTCTTGGTCGGAGGAGGCGCTTGCAGCTTTTTCTAAGATTAAAGAGAGTTTTGCGTCTGCTCCCATCTTGGTGCATCCCGATGTTTCCTTACCTTTTATTGTTGAGGTGGATGCTTCCGAGGTGGGTGTGGGTGCGGTATTGTCCCAGGGCCCTTCTCCTGCCAAATGGCGACCCTGTGCCTTTTTCTCTAAAAAACTCTCCCCGGCAGAGAAAAACTATGATGTGGGAGATAGGGAGTTGTTGGCCATCAAGTTGGCTTTCGTTGTTGGAGGGGGGCAGGCACCCTATCACCGTTTTTACCGACCATAAGAATCTGGTGTACTTGGAGTCGGCCAAGCGTATGAATCAGAGACAGGCCAGATGGTCTCTGTTCTTCTCCAGATTCAATTTTGTCGTTACATTCCGCCCTGGGATCAAAAATGTGAAGGCTGATGCTCTCTCTCGCTGTTTTCCGGGAGGAGGAAACTCAGAGGACCCGGGTCCCATTTTGGCGGAGGGGGTAGTTGTTTCTGCTCTGTATTCTGATTTGGAGGCCGAGGTCCAGGCTGCCCAGACTGAGGCACCTGCCCGTTGTCCTTCTGGGAAGTTGTTTGTGCCTCCTGAGTTACGTCACAAACTCTTCAAGGAGCATCATGATACTGTTCTTGCTGGTCACCCCGGGAGTAGAGCCACGGTAGATCTCATTGCTCGGAGATTTTGGTGGCCGGCTCTTCGTAAGTCGGTGGAGGGTTTTGTGGCTGCTTGTGAGACGTGCGCTCGCGCGAAGGTCCCTCGTTCACGGCCTTCAGGTACCCTTCTCCCGTTACCCATACCTTCCCGTCCTTGGACACACCTGTCCATGGACTTTATCACGGATCTTCCTCGTTCCTCAGGGAAGTCGGTGATTCTGGTGGTGGTGGACCGTTTTAGCAAGATGGCTCATTTCGTACCCTTCCCTGGTTTACCCGATGCTAAAGCGTTGGCGCAAGCTTTTGTCGACCATATTCTTAAATTGCATGGCATTCCCTCTGATGTTGTTTCCGATAGAGGCACGCAGTTTGTGTCCAGATTCTGGAAGGCTTTCTGTTCTCGCCTGGGGGTTCGGCTGTCCTTCTCTTCTGCTTTTCACCCGCAGTCGAATGGTCAGACTGAACGTGTCAATCAGAATCTGGAGACATATTTGCGCTGTTTTGTGGCAGAGAACCAGGAGAATTGGTGTTCATTTCTCCCTCTGGCTGAGTTTGCTCTGAACAACCGTCGTCAGGAATCTTCTGATAAGTCACCATTCTTTGGTTCCATCCGCAGTTTGGGACATTCTCGGGAGGGGCTCCTTCTGTTTTGCCTGAGGAGGAGAGATTTTCCTCGTCTTTGTCTACCATTTGGCAAAAGATTCAGAGTAATCTTAGAAAGATGAGTGAGAAATATAAGCGTGTGGCTGATAAGTGACGTGTGCCTGGTCCGGACCTGAATGTGGGTGATCTGGTGTGGTTGTCTACAAGAAATATTAAACTGAAGGTTCCCTCCTGGAAATTGGGTCCCAAGTTTATTGGGCCTTATAAAATCTTGTCAGTCGTCAATCCTGTTGCCTTCCGTCTTGATCTTCCACGGGTTTGGAAGATACATAATGTATTTCACAGATCTCTCTTAAAACGATATGTCCAGCCCACGGTACCCTCCTCTTTGCCTCCTCCTCCGATTTTGGTTGATGGCAATCTGGAGTTTGAGGTTTCCAGATTTGTGGACTCTCGCATTGTCCGTGGCTTTCTTCAGTACCTCGTTCATTGGAAGGGTTATGGTCCTGAGGAGAGGATGTGGGTCCCGGTGTCGGACATTAAAGCCACTCGCCTCATCAGGGCATTTCATAGGGCTCATCCTGAGAAGGTGGGTCCTGGGTGTCCAGAGTCCACCCGTAGAGGGGGGGGGGGGGTACTGTCACTACCAGAGCTTTGAGACGTTCTCACAGCTCTGTTTCTCCACCCCTGTGATGATGTCACTACTAGAGCTTGGAGGAGTTCCCTCTGTTTTGTTTCTCCGCCCCTGTGTTGAGGTCTTTACTTCCTCCCAGCTGTCCCTCCTGTGTTTGATTTCTCTGCCTTTAAATCACCCCTCCGCCTTTGTAGGGTGTGGATTATACTTTTCATTTGAGCTGTATCTCTCGCTTGAGTATCTTCACTTGTATGTTATCTTTCTATGGACCTGAGTTCTGCTGAAGCAAGTACTTCAGATAGTGTCTGCTGACTTTGGATCTGTCTTCACTGCTGCTGCAGCTCCTTCAGTTAAGTGTGCAGACATTGTGTGTTTCTGTTTGTTTTCTGACTGGACCCGAGGCGACCCCGGTTCCGTCCATATTCTGAGCAGGGCACCGGTGGCCGTGCCCCTTCCACTATTGTAGGGGTTACAGTGGTCATCAGCCTTAGGTACGCGGGCATGTCTCGATCCACCATTTGGATCTGGACATGTGCTTAGCAGCATAGGGAGAGCTTTTAGGGTCTGACAGGGGTCACCCTTTATCCTCCCTAGTTTGGGTCCGGTCAGTAGCTTATTCACTGTGTATGCTCTTGTTGCTCACATACAGACGTGACAACGACATCTAAAAAAGCCGTCACTGTTCTGGAACAACATCCTTCGGACAGATGAGACCAAGATCAACTTGTACCAAAGTGATGGGAAGAGAAGAGATAGGAGAAGGAAAGGTACTGCTCATGATCCTAAACATACTACCTCATCAGTGAAGCTTGGTGGTGGTAGTGTCATGGCGTTGGCATGTATGGCTTCCAATGGAACTGGTTCTCTTGTATTTATTGATGATATGACTGCTGACAAAAGCAGCAGGATGAATTCTGAAGTGTTTCGGGCAATATTATCTGCTCATATTCAGCCAAATGCTTCAGAACTCATTGGACGGCGCTTCACAGTGCAGATGGACAATGACCCAAAGCATACTGCAAAAGCATCCAATGAGTTTTTTAAGGGAAAGAAGTGGAATGTTATGCAATGGCAAGTCAATCACCTGACCTGAATCCAATTGAACATGCATTTCACTTGCTGAAGACAAAACTGAAGGGAAAATGCCCCAAGAACAAGCAGGAACTGAAGACAGTTGCAGTAGAGGCCTGGCAGAGCATCACCAGGGATTTAACCCAGCATCTGGTGATGTCTATGCGTTCCAGACTTCAGGCTGTAATTGACTGCAAAGGATTTGCAACCAAATATTAAAAAGTGAAAGTTTGATTTATGATTATTATTCTGTCCCATTACTTTTGGTCCCTTAACAAGTGGGAGGCACATATGCAAACAGTTGTAATTCCTACATCATTCACCTGATTTGGATAGAAATACCCTCAAATTAAATCTCACAGTCTGCAGTTAAAGCAGTTAAATTTCATTTCAAATCCATTGTGGTGGTGTATAGAGCCAAAAAATTTAGAATTGTGTTGATGTACCAATATTTATGGACCTGACTGTACCAATATTTATGGACCCGGACCTGACTGTATGTTCCACCATATGTCCACATTGTAAAATAGTATAGGCACTGATCCTTAGTGGTTCACTTTTACCTACACCCATCCTATCAATCATACCTTGGCGCCCCTGTGCTATTCGCTTCTCTGCCCACCCACCATCTGGGCCATCTAGGAGAAGCACACAGACTTATTTTAATTTTTTATGATTTCTGCACATACCTGTACACACAAGCACTGCTATACAAATAGGGCGCGGCCTCGGGAACGATCCCCTACCACCCCCACCAACCTCCCCTAAACATCCCAGTGCTTACCAATAGTCCTCCTGGCGCTCCTCAATCTATTTTTTCCTTCTTTTTTTACTACCATAATTTTTCTCTCCCTCATCAATATATCGAGGGTTAACAGCCAAACAAAACTCATTATTTATTATCCCGATTCTGCAGTTTGCAGAAACATCCCATATGTGGTTGTAAACTGATATAAGGGCACACGGCAGGGCGCAGAAGAAAAGGAGCGCCATATGGTTTTTGGAAGGCAGATTTTGCTGCACTGGTTTTTAGACACCATGTCCCATTTGAAGCCCCCCTGATGCTCCCCTACAGTAGAAACTCCCAAAAGTGACCCCATTTTGGAAACTACAAGATAAGGTGACAGTTTTATGGGTACTATTTTTGTGTATGTATGATTTTTAGTCGCTCTATATTATGTTTTTTGTGAGGAAAGGTAACCAAAAAATGGCTGTTTTGGCACCAATTAAATTTTTGTTTTTTACAGTGTGTTCATCTGACAGGTTAGATCATGTTCTATATTTATAGAGCAGGTTGTTACCGATGCAATGATATCAAATATGTATACTTTCTTTGTTTGCTTGTTTCAGTTTTACATAATAAAGTATTTTTGAAAAAAATTATGTTTTTGTGTCTTAATTTTTTTTTATTGTTCCGCTAATCATCTTGTGCGGGGGGCTTGTTTTTTGCAGAATGAGTTGACGTTTTAATTGGTACCATTTTTGGGTACATATGATTTTTTTGATCATTTAATATTACACTTTATGGGGCAAGGTGACCAAAAATTGGTTGTTTTGGCAGTTTTTATTTATTTATTTTTACAGTGTTCAGCTGAGATGTTAGGTCATGTGATATTTTTATAGAGCAGGTCATTACAGACGCGGAAATACCTAATATGTATACTTTATCTTATTTATTTAAGTTTTACACAATAATAGCATTTTTTAAACCAAAGAAATTATGCTTTAGCATCTCCATAGTCTGAGAGCCATAGCTTTTTTGACCGATTGTCTTAGCTAGGGTCTAATTTTTTTCTGGATGAGTTGATGATTTGATTGGTACTATTTTGGGGGGCATATGCCTTTTTGATCACTTGGTGTTGCACTTTGGCAGTTTTTTTTCTTTCTTTTTTTTCTTTTTTTTACGGTGCTCACCTGAGAGATTAGGTCATTTGATATTTTTAGAGAGCAGGTTGTTACTGATGCGACGATACCTAATATGTATACTTTTTTATTTATTTCACTTCAATACAATAATAGCATTTTTGAAACAATAAAAAAAGATGTTTTAGTGTCTCCATAGTCTGAGAGCTATAGTTTTTTTTTTTTTTTTGACCGATTGTCCTATAAAGAGTCTTTTTTTGAGGGATGAGATAACAGTTTGAATGGTACTATTATGGGGGGCATACACCTTTTTGGTCGCTTGGTGTTGCTCTTTATATGATGTTATGTGACAAAAATAGCTTTTTTGACACAGTTTTTATTTTTATTTTTACTGTGTTTATCAGACGGGGTGGAGCAGGTAATATTTTTATGGAGTTGGTCGTTATCAATGCAGCAATACCTAATATGTGTGTTTTTTCTTTTTTTTTCTATTTTTTATTATAAAATCTGGGGAAAGGGCCATCTTATTTTTTACTTAAAGCTTTTTTTTTTATTAAAAACACTTATTTTAAAACTTTTTTTTAAACTTTATTTCTGTTCCACACTGGGACTTCAACATTTGGGGGTCTGATCCTCTCTGCAATGCATTACAATACATCTGTATTATAATGCACTAGCTGTTAATGTAGTACACTGAGTAATACACTAGACCTAACTCTTTCATTGACCTGTAATACTGACGCACAGTAATTCAACACAGCTAACAGAAGGGATTGACTATGAATTTTGGTGCCCTGCACAGTGATGTAGACAGCGATAGATTACAACTGCCTGTAATATTGATGATACAGTACCTACAGAACAGATTAAGTATAAATATTGGCACTAGAACATAATGCTCACGGCAATACACTCCCGTGTATTCCAAGCCTTGAGCCAGCAAGTAGGATAAATATGGTAGGGGGCCTGGGTATACCAGGTATACCACATTTATTGCAATTCATGAGGAATTAATTCAGAGCAAATTAAATTTCTTCACAAAGTTCGGCAAATCGTCCGAATCTAATTTTTTAAAACTTGGCTCATCTCTAGTCATTAATATCAATATAAGGATAAGTCATTATTATATGATCAGTGGGTGTCCGCTCTTCTGCTGTTAAAAAATCCTCTGGTGAGATCTGCGTCCTCCTCATGACATACCAAGCACAGAGCAGCATATTGTATAGTGACCGTGCTTGGTATATTGCAGTCCAGGCCCATTCACTTCAATGAGAATGATCTGAAGATAGGCCATGTGACCCTTGACATCACTGGCCTAATAACACTTGTATTGGCTAATTCAGTTTGTTCTAACCAACTGTTATTTTTTGTATTTATAGTAAATATAGAATTGTTCTCAGCTAGTCATGATCAGCTTCAGACAGGATTTTGACAGGACTTTCTTTTCCGTCCTGGATAATGGAAACCAGACAGATCCGTTCTGCTTGCCCATAGTCATTCTGTTTTGATGGATCAAAACAGAATGCCTCTAAAGGTTTCTGTTTTGAATTCCGTCTTACAAATTCTGTTATTTTCCATTATAACCACGTAATAATGAAAAAAATTATGGAATCCGTAAAGCTGATGTAAACCTGCCCTAACTTGTAAGATAAATGTATCTCTAGTCTATGACAGGCCAATGTTATTTTATTGTGTCAGCTAAGACAATATCAGAAATCCAGCTGTTTTGTGGACATTCTTATGCAGTACTTTAGTTTTGGGCTTCATTATAATTAGGACATTTGGAAAAATAAACAGGTTATGGATCTTGGTATGCAGCGATGGAAAAACATGTATTTTATTTTAAAGGATTTTTATTGTGCAAAAATAGTAAACCATAAGGAAAAACTATATATGTATTTGTATATGTATTGCTATTGTTTTGTTTGTACTGATACAGAGAATAAAGTTATAATGTTATTTATGTTGAAAAATAAACACAACAAAATGTATAATGTTATCAAGTAAAAAAGTTATTCAGTAAGTTAAGTGTTCGAGAAGCCTTTAATTATGGGATATTTGATAGGGAGACCACAGGGACAGTGCAGGGACAGTGTAGGGAGATAGTAGGGAGAGTTTTTACACACTGTAGAGTGAGCATAAAGAGAGCATAGACAGACTGCAGGGACAGTGCAGGCTCTCAAATCTGAAGCTGAAGGGATCCATAAGAGGCAGCCCACATTGCATCAATCCTTGTGTAGGGCACAGAGCTATCTGACTGAACAGTGTCCATCTTGTTTAATAAATAAGCAATTCAATTAGGCCTTGATTCTCAAAATGGGGTGAATAATCTGTGTAATTTATTTGTTATTGGGGTGTCCACTTTGTTAAATACACTGCGTGCAGAATTATTAGGCAAATGAGTATTTTGACCACATCATCCTCTTTATGCATGTTGTCTTACTCCTAGCTGTATAGGCTCGAAAGCCTACTACCAATTAAGCATATTAGGTGATGTGCATCTCTGTAATGAGAAGGGGTGTGGTCTAATGACATCAACACCCTATATTAGGTGTGCATAATTATTAGGCAACTTCCTTTCCTTTGGCAAAATGGGTCAAAAGAAGGACTTGACAGGCTCAGAAAAGTCAAAAATAGTGAGATATCTTGCAGAGGGATGCAGCACTCTTAAAATTGCAAAGCTTCTGAATCGTGATCATCGAACAATCAAGCGTTTCATTCAAAATAGTCAACAGGGTCGCAAGAAGCGTGTGGAAAAACCAAGGCGCAAAATAACTGCCCATGAACTGAGAAAAGTCAAGCGTGCAGCTGCCAAGATGCCACTTGCCACCAGTTTGGCCATATTTCAGAGCTGCAACATCACTGGAGTGACCAAAAGCACAAGGTGTGCAATACTCAGAGACATGGCCAAGGTAAGAAAGGCTGAAAGACGACCACCACTGAACAAGACACACAAGCTGAAACGTCAAGACTGGGCCAAGAAATATCTCAAGACTGATTTTTCTAAGGTTTTATGGACTGATGAAATGAGAGTGAGTCTTGATGGGCCAGATGGATGGGCCCGTGGCTGGATTGGAAAAGGGCAGAGAGCTCCAGTCCGACCCAGACGCCAGCAAGGTGGAGGTGGAGTACTGGTTTGGGCTGGTATCATCAAAGATGAGCTTGTGGGGCCTTTTCGGGTTGAGGATTGAGTCAAGCTCAACTCCCAGTCCTACTGCCAGTTTCTGGAAGACACCTTCTTCAAGCAGTGGTACAGGAAGAAGTCTGCATCCTTCAAGAAAAACATGATTTTCATGCAGGACAATGCTCCATCACACGCGTCCAAGTACTCCACAGCGTGGCTGGCAAGAAAGGGTATAAAAGAAGAAAATCTAATGACATGGCCTCCTTGTTCACCTGATCTGAACCCCATTGAGAACCTGTGGTCCATCATCAAATGTGAGATTTACAAGGAGGGAAAACAGTACACCTCTCTGAACAGTGTCTGGGAGGCTGTGGTTGCTGCTGCACGCAATGTTGATGGTGAATAGATCAAAACACTGACAGAATCCATGGATGGCAGGCTTTTGAGTGTCCTTGCAAAGAAAGGTGGCTATATTAGTCACTGATTTGTTTTTGTTTTGTTTTTGAATGTCAGAAATGTATATTTGTGAATGTTGAGATGTTATATTGGTTTCACTGGTAAAAATAAATAAGTGAAATGGGTATATATTTGTTTTTTGTTAAGTTGCCTAATAATTATGCACAGTAATATTCACCTGCACACACAGATATCCCCCTAAAATAGCTAAAACTAAAAACAAACTAAAAACTACTTCCAAAAATATTCAGCTTTGATATTAATGAGTTTTTTGGGTTCAATGAGAACATGGTTGTTGTTCAATAATAAAATTAATCCTCAAAAATACAACTTGCCTAATAATTCTGCACTCCCTGTAGATAAGCAATTCCATTACACCCTGATTCCCAAATTGGGGTAAATAAGCTGTCAAATACTACTGTTATTGGTGTGCCAACCTTGTTTAATAGACAAGCAATTCTATAATGCCTTGATTCTCAAGTTGGGGTGAATAAGCTATGTAATTGTATAGAATACTGGCAGACTGGCACTCTCAACACGTGGAGTCGTATGGTTTAAGTGCAGATCACAAAATTTATTAATAAGTACATAAAAAGTTAAAAAATGAGAAAATGAGAAAATGCATACATTAACAATAAGTTATCGCAATGTGGTGCCAATGATGACAAATAATATCAGTATCATATATTCACTTCTTCTGTATTGTAAGTCCTTTTTTATAATAATTCATATAATATCCATAAACAAGGATAAAATGAGAAAAAAAGGAAAAAGATCCTCCTTCTTACTCTCCTTAACGGAAGAAGGTCCAATGATATAGATATTCCAGTTGTAGTGAGCTTTGGGTATAATATTTCTTTTGTACCTTAAGCAGACTTTATAGTTTGACAATTTAAGATATATCTGGTAACAACCCACCTTGTGGGCTTACCTTTATATCGATCAGTCACTCTGTTATTTCACAGTATGTTTGATAGCAACCCACTATGTGGGCTTACCTCTCCTTCGTGTCGGTCAGTCACTCGGATATTCTGGGGCCTGCTGAAAGCCGGCGTCCTGGCTATTGCTTGGTCAGCGTCCCACGTGGATTCAGAGACGAGTTCGTCGCTCCGGAAGTGACGTATCGGCACTAGGGTTTTGTTCGTTGATACTTTTCTTCCGGCTTTCTATAGCTCAGACTTTGTTGCGGCCGGTTGAATTTACAGTGCACTGTTGTTCCATAAGATGTAGAGAATATCTTCTTATAAATGGGTCATAATTAGATCTTTGATCGGATCACTGGAAACCAAACGCGTTTCGAGGACACCTCTCCCTTTCTTCAGTGGCAATGACCAATTACTTTGCTTGGCCCTTGGGGATCTCGGACACCACTTCAACACTTGGCTGCGGGCTCGGTGGAGCTGATGTGTTTTATCCTCCTCCAATTGATCGCGTAGCAGCCTGTCAAAGGACCTGGCTTTCAGCAGGCCCCAGAATATCCGAGTGACTGACCGACACGAAGGAGAGGTAAGCCCACATAGTGGGTTGCTATCAAACATACTGTGAAATAACAGAGTGACTGATCGATATAAAGGTAAGCCCACAAGGTGGGTTGTTACCAGATATATCTTAAATTGTCAAACTATAAAGTCTGCTTAAGGTACAAAAGAAATATTATACCCAAAGCTCACTACAACTGGAATATCTATATCATTGGACCTTCTTCCGTTAAGGAGAGTAAGAAGGAGGATCTTTTTCCTTTTTTTCTCATTTTATCCTTGTTTATGGATATTATATGAATTATTATAAAAAAGGACTTACAATACAGAAGAAGTGAATATATGACTCTGATATTATTTGTCATCATTGGCACCACATTGCGATAACTTATTGTTAATGTATGCATTTTCTCATTTTCTCATTTTTTAACTTTTTATGTACTTATTAATAAATTTTGTGATCTGCACTTAAACCATACGACTCCACGTGTTGAGAGTGCCAGTCTTCCAGTATTCTATATATTTTGTAATCATGAAGGGTGATTCATTTATAGACTAGAGCACCTCTTAGTGGTTGCGAGTGGGTGGAGCTATTTCCTATATTTTCCCTTTTGAAGCTATGTAATTGACCTGTTATTGGGGTGCCCGCCTTGCTACATAGATAAGAAATTATATTACGCCTTGGTTCCAAAATTGGGGTGAATAAGCTGCCCAATACTACTGTTATAGGGTGCCCACCTTGTTTAATAGATAAGCAATTCTATTACGCCTTGATTCTCAAATTGGGGTGAATAAGCTGTGTAATTTAACTGTTATTGGGGTGTCCACCTTGTTAAATAGATAAGCAATTCTATTAAGCCTTGATTCCCAAATTGTGGTGAATAAGCTGCCTAAGGCCTCATGCACACGACCGTTTTTCGGGTCCGCATCCGAGCCGCAGTTTTTGCGGCTTGGGTGCGGACCCATTCCCTTCAATGGGGCCACAAAAGATGCAGACAGCACACCGTGTGCTGTCCGCATCCGTTGCTCCATTCTGAGGCCCAGCAAAAAAAATATAGCATGTCCTATTCTTCTCCGTTTTGCAAATTGCAAGGAAGGCACATTGGCGGCTTCTGTTTTTTGTGGATCCGCAAACCGCGGATCCACAAAAAACGGAACGGTCGTGTGCATGAGGCCTAATACTACTGTTACTAGCTTGTACACCTTGTTTAATAGATAAGCAATTCTATTACGCATTGATTATCAAAATGGGGTGAATAAGCTGGGCAATTTGACTGTTATTAGGGTGTCTTCTTTAATTCAATTAGGACTTAATTCTCAAATGTAACTGTTATTGGGTGCCCACCTTGTTAAATAGATAAGCAATTCTGTTATGCCCTGATCCCCAAATTGGGGTCAATAAACTGTCTAATACTGCTGTTTTTGGTGTGCCCACCTAGTTTAATAGATAAGCAATTCTATTATGCCTTGATTCTAAAATTGGGGTGAATAAGCTGTCTACTGCTGTTATTGGAGTGTCCAAATTGACACAGAATAAATTATTTTACATATACAGTTACTGTTACTGTACAGTATGTCCAATGTAGAGGAGCCAGGGCCCTAAAAAGGAACGGGTAGTAGCAGCAGAAGAAGGGGCGGGGGTGGTAGCAGCAGCAAGCCAGAACAGCCACTGTCATCCAGCAGTCGTGTTTTGATGACCAATCCCACTGTCCTGGAATGGTTGACTTGGTCTTCAACATCATCTCAACTGACATCAGACTCTCACAGCCAGGAGTCGGTGGGTTCTTCTGACACCACACTTAGTTGGCATGGCCCAGGAACAAGCTCTGGGTCCTGAACCTGCCTCGCCTCTCTCTGCAATTTTATTGCATTGCTTTTCACGAGGATGAGCTTATTGAGGACAGTCAGCAATTACTGCCCAGCCCAGATTTGGAGGAGAGGTCCGCTGTATCCTCCTGTAGGCGTGCAAGTAGCAATGACGACAGTCGCATGGGAGCAGAAATTTTGAATAGTCAGTGACACGGCCATGAGACTGGTGAGGGTGACAAATGTGACCAGCAGACAGTAGTAAATGATGATGTAGCTGATTGAACGTTGGAGCCGGGTGAAGAGGGGGCTGAATCATCATCAGAGGGTGAAGGTGGCAGCATGTGGCTGAGCTAGCAGGGTGAAAGTGTGGCCATGAGCCAGCAGGGTGAAAGCAGTGTGAGATCTGGAGCAAAACGTTCCCGGGGTAGACCATCTGCTACTCAGGAGCCTACCTGTCTGGAAACAACTAGTGGTGCATGGCTTCATAGAGGCAGCGGCAGGCAGTCATTACGCAGTGGCGAGGGTAAAATGCCATACTTGACGGTGTGGGACATCAGCATGGCCCTATGTAGTATCTGTGGACAGAAGATGAAGAGCAGCCAGGGTGCTAATATTGGCACCATGGCCCTGTGTCAGCACATAGAGCATCACCATAAAGTGGCCTAGGAAAACTGTGGCGCTAATGAAGTGGTACAGCCTGACGCATCTCCCAGCGGCCCGCACCCCTTCTCCAGCAGTCAGGGCTCTGCCACCTCAGCAGAAGAGAGCTGTACTTTCTTCCCATCGTCTACTGGTCCTGATGCTCCTCCTTCTACTCCTCATCATGAGTTTCACCAGAAAGACAACAGTATGAATGCACTTATCCAATAGCGCAGAAGCTGAACGTGCTCCTGGCCAAGTTGCTGGTACTACAGTCCCTTTCTTTCCATGTGGTTGACTGCACATTTCAGAGAACTGAAGGTGGAAAGTCCCAAGTCATGACTACTTCTCTAAAAAAGCTGTACCAGCCCTTCATACATACATACAGCAGAAGGTGGGCCAGTCCTTGAGCCTGTCAGTGTCCGGTACAGGTCATGGCATGCCAATGTATGGAGCTGTAAATATGTTCAAGGACAATACATGTCCTTTGTGGCCCACTGGGTAAATGTGGTTCCTGCCCAGGCACACCAATTTGGCCAGTTGATGGAAATGCCACCTCAGTTTTCTCATGCTGTGATACTGACATCAATGTCCTCCTCTGCCTCCTTATCCTCCACCTTTTCCTCAGCCTCCACTGTAGGCACAGTTCACAGTGGTGGTACGTTCCAGCATACCACCTATGCCAAGTACGACGGTGTCACGCTGTTCTGAACCTGGCCAACTGAAGAGCGGAACCATGGTGACTGATAACAGGAAAAACATTCTGTCGGCGCTGCGTCAAGGAAGGCTGACCCATGCGTCCTCCATGGCACACGTCTTTAATCTGTTTGTAAACCAGTTCCTGAAGTCTTCCACCCAACTACAAGACATTGCTTCATATGCGACGTTTCCACATGTTGGAACTCCACCCTCCACATGTTGGACTGACTATATGAGTAGAGGAACGCCGCAAACGATTTCATGATGATGCAGGCAGACAGGGGTACTCAGGTTAGCCAGTGACAGCTCATGTGTGACACCTGCCATTTGCTCAGGCCCTTTGAGGAGGCCACTTTATTTGTCAGTCGCCAGGACTATGGGATGAACAACATAATTCCACTCCTTCGCGTCCTTGAGCAGAAGCTGATAAATCTGGCTGGCCAGAGGACAGGAGATCTGGCGACTACATTTTAAGGCCACCTGAGCCCTGTCCACCTGAGCCCTGTGAGGGCTGAACTGGCAGAGGAGGAGGAGGATATAAAAGCCCAGGAATTGTATACAGAAATTGGTGGTTTATCTCCCCGAGCTACAGGAGACGACCAGGAAAAGCAGGAGGAACTAGAGGGCGACGAGGAAGACCAGGCAGATAACCCCAACACACTGTGGCAGTATGCAGTGGAAATGGAGGTAGGGAGTCCCTCCGATTCCCTTGTGCAAATAGCCAGATGCATGCTGAGTTGCTTGCGCAGTGATAGCTGCATTTTCACCATTCGGAAGAGGGATGACTTCTGCATATCCATGATGTTAGACCCTCGCTACCAGGCCAAAATGGGGGCCTTTTTTTCACCTGCTGAGAAGGATTATAATCTCAACTACTATCGAGATATCCTATGTAGTCGGCTGTTTGCTGCCTAAGTTTTCTATTGCCCATCCTCATGAAGGTCTGACTAGTGCCAGCTCCATCAGCAGCAATTAATGAGCACTTTTCTTCACCCCCCTACTGAAGAAACCAGCCGGAAACCACAGGATATGGAGCAGAACCTGAACCAGCAGGTGGTGGCATACTTTAAGTGTACGCAGTCACCCCAGATCCAAGATTTCCTGGACTACTGGGCAGCCAATCTTGAATTGTGGCCGCAACTGGCCGAGTTTGCCCTGGACAAACTTTCCTGCCCAGCCAGTAGTGTGGCATCATAGTGGGAGCAGAAGGCATAGTTTCATCAGAAAACTCACCTTTCAACACAAAGTGTAGAGAGATTAACCTTTATAAAGATGAATATGGCATGGCTTAGTCAGGATTGCCACACATCGGGGCATGATGCATCAGACTAGATAATTCTGGCAGTAATGTTCTGACTGCAGTGTGCCGCCACATCTGAACATTGTGAAAAATGGCACGTTACTTCTGGCCATGTGCTTCAGCCACTATTCTGATTTTACCACCGCCTGAGGTCATACACTTGCTGCCTCTGCTGCCATCTTCTCCTACTGCCATTATCTTGTGCTGTTACTACCACTGCTGTTTCCCACTCTGTGACTGGGTCACTGTGTTTACTCCTCATGCTGTTGTCACCCTCTCTACTCTGTCACTGGGCCACTATGTTTTTTTTGTTTTTTTTTGCCACTATGTTAACTCCTCATGCTGTTGTCACTCTCCCCACTCTGTGACTGGGCCTTTATTTTGACTCTTCTCGCTGTTGCCAAACTCCCCACTCTGTGACTGGGCCACTGTATTGACTTATTTTGCTGTTGCCACCCTCACCACTCTGTGACTGAGCCACTATGTTGACTCCTCTCGCTGTTGCCACACTCCCCACTCTGTGACTGGGCCACTGTTTTGACTCCTCTTGCTGTTCCACCCTCACCACTCTGTGACTGGGCCACTATGTTGACTCCTCTTGCTGTTGCCACCCTCACCACGCTGTGATGGGGCCACTAGTTTCCCTGTTTGGCCTTGTTGACATCACTGTTCATTTTACCCTTCTTCTGATCTGTCAGAAGAACTGAAAAATTTAAAACACAATGGATCCTGTCTTTGGAGCATACATCAGGCCTCTATCATATATATAATTATGTTTGCTTCATGGATATGCACCTGTGATTCTGAAGGTTTTAGCCTAAATTTTCTTGCCTCTATCATATGGTTAGTATTTTGCATTGGTATTTGATCGTGATTTGGAAGCCAAAATCAGGCGTGGGTCCAAAAGGTAAATATTTCCATCACATTTTATATCTGTTTTGGACCCACTCCAGTTTTTGCCTTACTAATACTGATCCAATACTGATGCAAAAACTGGCCAAATACTGATGGTGTCATAGAAGCCATTAAAGTCCTACATGCAGGACTTCTTGTCCATCTGAATAAAACCAATTTCAGAGGCAGATGGGCAAAACTAATGCAAATTGAACATGAGGCCTCTAACACATGGTCAGTATATTAGGATTTAATCAAGATTTGGAAGCAAAAAGCAGGAGTGGGTCCAAAACACAGAAGACATGCAAATATTCCCATCATCTCATCTCTGTTTTGGACCCACACCTGTTTTTGCCTTACCAATACTGATCAATGACTGGTCAAATACTAACCTTGTGAAGGTGGGTGCTCAAAAGACAGGATTCAGGTTTTTTTGTGTAGTTGTTCTTTTGATGGATCAGAAGAAAGTAAAAATAAACAGTGATGTCAACACAAACTTACTGCTGACACCCTCCCCACCTTGTCAAGGGGTCACTACTAGAGTTGAGCGGACACCTTGATGTTCGGGTTCAACGGGTTCGGCCGAACTTCACAAAAAAGTTCGAGTTCGGGACCTGAACTTGACCCCGAACCCGAACCCTATTGAAGTCAATGGGGACCCGAATTTTGAGCACAAAAATCACTGTAAAAAATTAATGGAAAGGGCTAGAGGGCTGCAAATGGCATCAAAATGTGGTTAAGAACATGGCAAGTGCTTTGCAAACAAAAGTGGATAGGGAAAAATAATAATCTTGATTGAGGAGGAGGTAGCCTACAGTGATGGTCAGTTTGCCGTGGTCGCCCGCGAACAAATGCGGGCTGCCATCTTAAATCACAAATCCGGCGAGGCACAGGTAAGTCCTTACCTGTGAAATGATAGAAATAAAGCGATGGTTCCAGCATCGAAGTGATAATATTAAATATTGTAGGTTCCTTTATTCAGTGTAGTACAGATCAATACAGTGACAGCATCACCTCAGTGTTCCAAATGAACATCTACGCGTTTCGAACAAACATGTTCTTAGTCGTGACCGATCAGAAATACAACTGGCCATGTTTAAATAGGTTAGCTGCAACCTCTCCTCCCACCACAGGTGATAACTAGAAGGAGCTGATTGCAGCACACCCAGGACATAGCCAATGGGAGCAACTGAAATTAACATTAGTGCAAATTTAACATCTATAAAAACCAGGTGGGTGCACATAAAATAAATACTATTCAGACTCCTGGGTCCTAAATCAGGAATAGCAAAATATGCCAGTCTCCGAAAAACACAATAACAGACGAGACATTGGCAAAAAAAAAAAAAAAGAATTCCTGAAAAAACCGCATGGTCTGAACACTGGTTTACAATGTTAAAAACAGTAAATCAAACATGGCGAAAGTATCCACATAGCTGCTGGTCTAGATGGTACAGCACAATGAGAATATATGTATAGAGGTGCACCAGGAATGGACCAGATCCTAATAAAGATACATGAGTTCCTTTTTTAAATTCAAGCCATTCGGATGTCTTGTTTTTAATCGTAAGATCCAGAAGGCTTCCCTTTGTATTAATCGCCTTTGCAAATCGCCCCCTCGAATAGAGGGAAAAACTCGCTCGATTCCAAAGGCAATAAAAGTTCGTAAACTCCTACCATGCATCGAAACA
This sequence comes from Bufo bufo, assembly GCF_905171765.1. NCBI lineage: Eukaryota > Metazoa > Chordata > Amphibia > Anura > Bufonidae > Bufo > Bufo bufo. The sequence continues at coordinate 333,961,652 of NC_053390.1, forward strand.
AAGTACCTAGCAGCATTCGAAATGTTGACATAAGAATTGGTAACATAATTCAGATGTTCCAGGATTCTATTTTTCAACCTTCTTGTGGTGCTTCCCACATAAAGGAGGTCACACTGAGTACATCTGATAACATAAATTACTCCAGTGGTATTGCAGTTTATATAAGATTTAATGGAGAAGGTTGAAATATGTTTGGAATCCTCGAAGATTTTGGTGGGCACAACGTAGCAACAAGTTTTACAAGGATGACTGCCGCACCGTGTGAACCCGGTGTATTTGAGCCAAGTATTGGTCTGGGTTCTTTTCGAAGCTGATTTAAATAATGAAGGGGACAGGGTGGGAGACCGTCTGGTTGCCACTCTGTAGCCATCCTGCAGTAAACCATGTAAAATATCGTCATCATATAGAATCGATATATATTCCGACACTACCCGTTTGACCTGCTGGAATTGATTACTGTAGGTAAGAACCAAAGTAGGTGGATTAATGCGATCTTTCACACCTGCAGTGTTTTCTTCCTTCCCTGCCCTGTCATCTCTCCCGAAGAGTAATGTCTTGCGATTTTTCGTCTGTGCTATTTTTTCAGCTCTCTTGATCATCCAAGTGGGGTAACCCCTTACTAATAATCTTGATGAGTCGACATTCCAATGTGAAGGTCGTGTCATCACTGCAATTTCTTCTAGCACGCAACATCTCTCCTACCGGAATAGACTTAATAGTATGTATGGGATGATGGCTGTTATCTCTCAGAATCGCATTCCCAGAAACTGCTTTACAATAAGTAGTTGTATGTATATTCGAACAGGGGATACCCGTGAGAGTTAAATCGAGAAAATTGATCGTGAACCTATCATGCGAGTAAGTAAATCTCAGATTGTAGGTATTGTCATTGAGGTAGTGCATGAAATCTGGTATGGCAGGCACATCGCCGCTCCATATGATGAGCAAATCATCAATGTACCTGCCATACCAATCCAATGCTGCTGCAAAAAGGGTTATCCGTGGTATATATATTCCTTTCTTCCCAGTACGACATGGTTAAATTCGCTAGGGAAGGGGAAAATTTGGCCCCCATCGAAACTCCCCGTATTTGCAGAAAAAACAAGCCGTCAAAAGAGAAATAGTTGTGAGTCAATAAAAATTCAGTGACTTAACATAATCTATGAAATATGACTCATGGCGGCTGTATTTATGCAAATGAAATTCTATTGCGAATAAAGCCACGTCGTGAGGGATAGAAGGGTAAAGCGATGAAACATCACTAGTGAGCCAAGTGAAGCTGGAAGACCACTCTTTCTGGTAAAAACTTCTTAAGATGTCTCCAGTATCTTTAATATAACCTGGCGCTCGTTTGACAACGGGCTGTAAAATCGCATCTAACCACTCTCCTAGTTTTTCGGTCAAGGAGCCTATAACAGAGAGAATAGGGCGCAGTGGGGGTGGATCTAACCCCTTATGAATTTTGGGTAAGGCATGTATGATGGGTGTTATGGGTGACTCCACCTGTAGGTACAAAAATTGTTTATGGCTGAAATAGCCTAAATCCTTGCCCTTATTTAAAAGAACAAGGTATTGTGCCTGAAATCGACAATTGGATCATTTTTTAAATGTTTATAGGTGGAGGTATCTAGAACAATGTCCATCATTTGTTGCTTATAAACCATTTTATTTAATATCACCACTGTCCGCCATTTTTACAATGATATTCTCCTTGTCTTTTAGTTCAAGAAGAGCATTTCTTTGGGATTTAGATAAATTGTTTCGTTGCGAGCTGGCTTCTTTTTGAACAGAGAGACTTATACGATTATCATCGCAAACAGGTGTATGAGTGGGGGAGAAGAGAGCAAATGCGCAATATACCAAGACCCACCCTCAAAAAATCGAAAAGTAAACACAAGTCTTCGTCCAGAAATCAGACTGTCAGCTTTACTTCAGAATCCGAATGTCTACAATCCAATTCTGAATACGATGACCCCTCGACTGAACACGAAACAGATATTCCGCCTAACAAAATGTCGTATTATAAAAAATCTAAAAATAAAGGCAAAGGAGATAAAACTTCAAAATACTATCCAGAAGAGGGGGTCGCAAACACAGGGAAGCCACATACCATGGCTACGCGGCATCACAAGAAATGAACCCCACTGTGGGGACGACTAACGATTTTGAAGTTAGTAATCTGTCAGACGAATTGTTAACTGATAATCAAATCAACATATTGAGACTTGGTCTGAATTTTGCTCCGACCCATGATTTTGACTTATTTTCAACTCTCATGGACATCAACAAATTTATCAGAGACCTCACGGTCAAAAGACATTTTCATGGGTCTGAGAGTATATCAAACCAACCCTTACATTTACAACAATGCAATGAATTCACTAGTATGTCTTTTGCTGAACAATTGTCTCTGGTCAGTTTGATTGAGCTCCAGTCAGATTATGATGGTAGCACTGCGACTTCCGAGGTTCTGGATTTTCGAACCGGGAATACGCAATTCTACCCTCTGAATTCACGTACACCAGGAATGGACCTTTTCCAAGAGGTAGTCGAAAAACGGCTTCTCTGTGTTCAAAAAGAAGTCAGCTCGCAACAAAACAATTTATCTAAATCCCAAAGAAATGCTCTTCTTGAACTAAAAGACAAGGAGAATATCATTGTAAAAATGGCAGACAAGGGGGGCGCAGTGGTGATATTAAATAAAATAGTTTATAAGCAACAAATGATGGACATTGTTCTGGATACCTCCACCTATAAACATTAAAAAAAATTGTCGATTTTCAGGCACAATACCTTGCTCTTTTAAATAAGGGCAAGGATTTAGGCTATTTCAGCCATAAACAATTTTTGTACCTACAGGTGGAGTCACCCATAACACCCATCATACATGCCTTACCCAAAATTCATAAGGGGTTAAATCCACCCCCACTGCGCCCTATTCTCTCTGGTATAGGCTTCTTGACCGAAAAACTAGCAGAGTGGTTAGATGTGATTTTACAGCCCCTTGTCAAACGAGCGCCAGGTTATATTAAAGATACTGGAGACATCTTAAGAAGTTTTTACCAGAAAGAGTGGTCTTCCAGCTTCACCTGGCTCACTAGTGATGTTTCATCGCTTTACCCTTCTATCCCTCACGATATGGCTTTATTCGCATTAGAATTTCATTTGCATAAATACATAATAGATTATGTTATAGAAGTCACAGAATTTTTATTGACTCACAACTATTTCTCTTTTGACGGCTTGTTTTTTCTGCAAATACGGGGAGTTTCGATGGGAGCCAAATTTTCCCCTTCCCTAACAAATTTAACCATGTCGTACTGGGAAGAAAGGTATATATATACCACGGATAACCCTTTTGCAGCAGCATTGGATTGGTATGGCAGGTACATTGATGATTTGCTCATCATATGGAGCGGCGATGGGCCTGCCATACCAGATTTCATGCACTACCTCAATGACAATCCCTACAATCTGAGATTTACTTACTCGCATGATAGGTTTACGATCAATTTTCTCGATTTAACTCTCACGGGTATCCCCTGTTCGAATATACATACAACTACTTATCGTAAACCAGTTTCTGGGAATGCGATTCTGAGAGATAACAGCCATCATCCCATACATACTATTAAGTCTATTCCGGTAGGAGAGATGTTGCGTGCTAGAAGAAATTGCAGTGATGACACGACCTTCACATTGGAATGTCGACTCATTACATCAAGATTATTAGTAAGGGGTTACCCCACTTGGATGATCAAGAGAGCTGAAAAAATAGCACAGACGAAAAATCGCAAGACATTACTCTTCGGGAGAGATGACAGGGCAGGGAAGGAAGAAAACACTGCAGGTGTGAAAGATCGCATTAATCCACCTACTTTGGTTCTTACCTACAGTAATCAATTCCAGCAGGTCAAACGGGTAGTGTCGGAATGTATATCGATTCTATATGATGACGATATTTTACATGGTTTACTGCAGGATGGCTACAGAGTGGCAACCAGACGGTCTCCCACCCTGGCTACATCCCTGTCCCCTTCATTATTTAAATCAGCTTCGAAAAGAACCCAGACCAATACTTGGCTCAAATACACCGGGTTCACACGGTGCGGCAGTCATCCTTGTAAAACTTGTGGCTATGTTGTGCCCACCAAAATCTTCGAGGATTCCAAACATATTTCAACCTTCTCCATTAAATCTTATATAAACTGCAATACCACTGGAGTAATTTATGTTATCAGATGTACTCAGTGTGACCTCCTTTATGTGGGAAGAACCACAAGAAGGTTGAAAAATAGAATCCTGGAACATCTGAATTATGTTACCAATTCTTATGTCAACATTTCGAATGCTGCTAGGCACTTTGTTTCGATGCATGGTAGGAGTTTACGAACTTTTTCTGCCTTTGGAATCGAGCGAGTTTTTCCCTCTATTCGAGGGGGCAATTTCCAAAGGCGATTAATACAAAGGGAAGCCTTCTGGATCTTACGATTAAAAACAAGACATCCGAATGGCATGAATTTAAAAAAGGAACTCATGTATCTTTATTAGGATCTGGTCCATTCCTGGTGCACCTCTATATATATATTCTCATTGTGCTGTTCCATCTAGACCAGCAGCTATGTGGATACTTTCGCCATATTTGATTTACTGTTTTTAACATTGTAAACCAGTGTTTAGACCATGAGTTTTTTTCAGGAATTCATATATGTTTTTTTGCCAATGTCTCGTCTGTTATTGTGTTTTTCGGAGACTGGCATATTTTGCTATTCCTGATTTAGGACCCAGGAGTCTGAATAGTATTTATTTTATGTGCACCCACCTGGTTTTTATAGATGTTAAATTTGCACTAATGTTAATTTCAGTTGCTCCCATTGGCTATGTCCTGGGTGTGCTGCAGTCAGCTCCTTCTAGTTATCACCTGTGGTGAGAGGAGAGGTTGCAGCTAACCTATTTAAACATGGCCAGTTGTATTTCTGATCGGTCACGACTAAGAACATGTTTGTTCGAAACGAGTAGACATTCATTTGGAACACTGAGGTGATGCTGTCACTGTATTGATCTGTACTACACTGAATAAAGGAACCTACAATATTTTCTAACTTTGATGCTGGATCCATCGCTTTATTTCTATCATTTCACGGTCTTACCAAGGTTTCCGTGCATCAAGGAAGTCGATACAAGGGATAGCGACAGCAGGTGAGCTGGACATTGTTTGCAACAAGTCCTTACCTGTGCCTGTGTCGCAAGCCAGTCTGAAACAAATGTGGTCACCGGTAGCAGGCAGTTCCGATAACAGCCCGATGAAGGCCCCCAGTGGACGTTCTCGGAACTGCCTGCTCTCAGTGACCGCATTTGTTTCAGACTGGCTTGTGGCGCAGGCACAGGTAAGGATTTACCTGTGCCTTGCCGGACTTGTGATTTAAGATGGCAGCCTGCATGTGTTCGCGGGCGAACGCGGCGAACTGGCCATCACTAATAGCCTTCACTGCTTTTTGGTTTTAAATTTATTTTTATTTTTTTAAATTAGGGTACATCCCAAAACATTGGGAAATATAACCTGTGATAACCACCTCCAGTTATGCTAAACACACGTTCAGACAATACACTGGCTGCAGGGCAGGCCATCACCTCCAAGGCGTAAAGGGCAAGCTCAGGCCATGTGCCCAATTTGGAGACCCAGAAGTTGCAGGGGGCAGAACCATCAGTCAGTACGTGTAGGTGTGTGCACACATACTGCTCCACCATGTTGGTGAAATGCTGCCTCCTGCTAAGACGTTCCATATCAGCTGGTGGTGCTGGTTGTTGTGGCATGCTGACAAAGCTTTTCCACATTTCGGCCATACTAACCCTGCCTTGTGAGGTGCTGGCGGTGCCCCAGCTGCATTGGCGACCTCTTCCTCCTCCTCGGCCTTCGCCTTGTGCTTCCACTGTACTCCCGTGTGCTTGTACTTGAGCATCTTACGATCACGCTCCAGTAAGAGAATTAAGGACGGTACGTTGTCCTTGTAACAGGGATCCAGCAGCGTTGTCGTCCAGTAATCAGCACAAGTTAGAATGTGGGCAACTCGGCGATCGTTGCGGAGAAACTGCAGCATGTAATTGCTCATGTGTGTTAGGCTGCCCAGAGGCAACGATAAGCTGTCCTCTGTGGGAGGTGTATTGTCTGTGTCCTCTGTATCCCCCCAGCCATGCACCAGTGATGGCTATGAGCTGGTCTGGGTGCCACCCTGCTGTGAACATAGTTCCTCCTCCTCCATCTCCTCATCCTCCACCTCGTCATACTCCAGAACTGTGCCCTGGCTGGACAATTGTGTACTTGGCGTTTGCGGGTGCAGGAACTTACCCTTGGAGCCACTTTTGAATGACTGGCCGGAAACCCTATGAAATGATCCCTCTTCCTCCTCCTTCTCCTGTGCCACATCCTCTTCTATCATCGCCAGCAGCGCTTTTTCAAGGAGGCATAGAAGTGGGATAGTAACGCTGAGAACGACGTTATCGGCACTTGCCTTGTTGGTGGAGTTCTTGAAACAGCGCAACAAGGAACACAGGCCTCGCATGGAGGCCCAGTCATTGGTGGTGAAGTGGTGCTGTTTCACAGAGCGACTCACTAGTGCGTGCTGCAGCTGAAACTTCATATCGCCTGCTGCTGCTCGCACAGTCTGGCCAGCATGTGCAAGGTGGAGTTCCAACTTGTGTGCACGTCACATATGAGGCGGTGAGCAGGAAGGCGGAAGTTATGCTGCAGCGCTGACAGGCAAGCAGCAGCAGGGTGAGAATGCCGAAAGCGCGCACAGATGGCCCGCACTTTATGCAGCAGCTCTGACATGTCGGGGTAATTTTTAAGGATTCTCTGCACCACCAAATTGAGCACATGCACCAAGCAAGGGACGTGCATCAAACCGGCTAGTCCCAGAGCTGCTACGAGATTTCGCCCATTATCGCACACCACAAGGCCCGGCTTGAGGCTCACTGGAACCAACCACTCATTGGTCTGTTGTTCAAGGCCCGTCCATAGCTCCTGTGCGGTGTGGGGTTTGTCCACCAAACAGATAAGTTTTAAAACTGCCTACTGTCGTTTACCCCTGGCTGCGCTGAAGTTGTTGGTGAAGGTGTTACGCTCACCGGATGAGGAGCCGGTAGAGGATGAGAAAGCGGAGTAGGAGGAGGAAGCAACAGGAGGCAAACTGAAGAGCCCTGCAATCCTCGGTGGTGAAAGGACATGCGCCAAACTGCTATCCGCCTCAGGCCCAGCCACCACTGCATTTACCCAGTGTGCTGTTAGGGAGATATAACGTCCCTGACCGTGCTTACTAGTCCATGTATCCGTAGTGTGGTGCACCTTGCCACAGATGGTGTTGCGCAGTGCACTCCTGATTTTGTCCCCCACTTGGTTGTGCAGTGAAGGGATGGCACGCCTGGAAAAGTAGTGACGGTTGGGCACAACGTACTGTGGGACAGCCACCACCATAAGGCTTTTAAAGCTCTCCGTCTCCACCAGACAGAATGACAGCATTTCAAAGGCCAGTAATTTTGAAATGCTGCCATTCTGTGCCAGGGATCCACGGTGGGTAGGGGGGTACTTCCTCTTCCGCTCCAGTGTTTGGGAGATGGAGAGTTGAATGCTTCCGTGGGACATTGTGGAGATGCTTGGTGACCCAGTTGGTGGTATTGCTGGCAGATCATCTGTTTGTGGAGTGGCAGGTGCCACTGTAACTCCAGAGGTAGATGAAGAGGCAGAGACTGCAGCAGAAGAGACAGCAGGAGGAGCCAGAGAACTTTCTTTGTTTTTGAGGTGTCTACTCCACTGCAGCTCGTGCTTTGCACTTAGATGCCTGGTCATGCAGGTTGTGCTCAGGTTGAGAACGTTTATGCCTCGCTTCAGGCTCTGATTGCACAGCGTGCAAACCACTCTTGTCTTGTCCTCAGCACATTGTCTGAAGAACTGCCACGCCAGGAAGCTCCTTGGAGCAGGCGCACTGTCTAGGGGATGGCCGCTCCGCTTTTGCACCCTGCTCTACCTTCTGCTGTGCTGGTGGCACTGTGGGATCACCGCCTCTTCCTCCGAACTACACAGGTCACTCGCATGACCTTGATTCCATGTGGGGCGAGGACCTCATCGTCCTCCATATCATCTTGCACCCAGTCTTCACCCCTGCCCTCCTTGTCGGTCTGCACACTTTCAAAAGCCCCAGCAGTTGGCACCTGTGTTTCGTCATCATCCGAGACGTGCTGCGATAGTCCTCCCATGTACTCATCTTGAAAGATAAGTGGTTGGGCATCAGTGCACTCAATCTCTTCCACTTCTGGGGCAGGGCTAGGTGGATGGCCCTGGGAAACCCTGCTAGCAGAGTCATCAAAAAGCAGAAGAGACTGCTGCATGACTTGGGGCTCAGAATGCTTGGCTGATTTGCAAGGGGGTGAGCTGAAAGACTGATGGACATCGGCTGCAGGTGCCAACTCTGATCTTTCTGCAGGAGACTGGGTGGGAGACAATGTGAAGGAACTGGAGGCACTGTCAGCAACGCAATCTACTATCGCCTGTACTTGTTCTGGCCTCACCATTCGTAGAGCTGCTTTAGTCCCGACCAAATACCGCTGCATGTTCTTTCGCCTACTCGCACCTGAGGAAGGTGTTTCACTTTTGCGTGTAGCTGGCGAGATCGACCACGTCCTCTCCGTGCAATAGGAGCTCCACCAGCAGCACCACGACCGGGGCCACGTCCCTTATTTGACAACACCTCATATTTCTCAAATTTAGGATCTTGCCCTAAATGGGTGTTTTTTTAACCACCTCAGCCCCCATGGCTTAAACACCCTGAAAGACCAGGCCACTTTTTACACTTCTGACCTTCACTACTTTCACCGTTTATTGCTCGGTCATGCAACTTACCACCCAAATGAATTTTACCTCCTTTTCTTCTCACTAATAGAGCTTTCATTTGGTGGTATTTCATTGCTGCTGACATTTTTACTTTTTTTGTTATTAATCGAAATTTAACGATTTTTTTTGCAAAAAAATAACATTTTTCACTTTCAGTTGTAAAATTTTGTAAAAAAAACGACATCCATATATAAATTTTGCTCTAAATTTATTGTTATACATGTCTTTGATAAAAAAAAAAATGTTTGGGTAAAAAAAAAAATGGTTTGGGTAAAAGTTATAGCGTTTACAAACTATGGTACAAAAATGTGAATTTCCGCTTTTTGAAGCAGCTCTGACTTTCTGAGCACCTGTCATGTTTCCTGAGGTTCTACAATGCCCAGACAGTACAAACACCCCACAAATGACCACATTTCGGAAAGTAGACACCCCAAGGTATTCGCTGATGGGCATAGTGAGTTCATAGAACTTTTTATTTTTTGTCACAAGTTAGCGGAAAATGATGATTTATTTATTTATTTATTTTTTCTTACAAAGTCTCATATTCCACTAACTTGTGACAAAAAATAAAAACTTCCATGAACTCACTATGCCCATCAGCGAATACCTTGGGATGTCTTCTTTCCAAAATGGGGTCACTTGTGGGGTAGCTATACTGCCCTGGCATTCTAGGGGCCCAAATGTGTGGTAAGGAGTTTGAAATCAAATTCTGTAAAAAATGGCTGGTGAAATCTGAAAGGTGCTCTTTGGAATGTGGGCCCCTTTGCCCACCTAGGCTGCAAAAAAGTGTCACACATGTGGTACCTCCGTATTCAGGAGAAGTTGTGGAATGTGTTTTGGGGTGTCATTTTACATATACCCATGCTGGGTGAGATAAATATCTTGGTCAAATGCCAACTTTGTATAAAAAAATGGGAAAAGTTGTCTTTTGCCAAGATATTTCTCTCACCCAACATGGGTATATGTAAAATGACACCCAAAAACACATTCCCCAACTTCTCCTGAGTACGGAGATACCACATGTGTGACACTTTTTTGCAGCCTAGGTGGACAAAGGGGCCCATATTCCAAAGAGCACCTTTCGGATTTCACCAGTCATTTTTTACACATTTTGATTTCAAACTTCTTACCACACATTTGGGCCCCTAGAATGCCAGGGCAGTATAACTACCCCACAAGTGACCCCATTTTGGAAAGAAGACACCCCAAGGTATTCCTTGAGGGGCATGGCGAGTTCCTAGAATTTTCCAGGGGCCCTAATGTGTGGTAAGTAGGTAAATGACCTGTGAAATCCTAAAGGTGCTCTTTGGAATGTGGGCCCCTTTGCCCACCTAGGCTGCAAAAAAGTGTCACACATGTGGTATCGCCGTATTCAGGAGAAGTTGGGGAATGTGTTTTGGGGTGTCATTTTACATATACTCATGCTGGGTGAGAGAAATATCTCGGCAAAAGACAACTTTTCCCATTTTATTATACAAAGTTGGCATTTGACCAAGATATTTATCTCACCCAGCATTGGTATATGTAAAATGACACCCCAAAACACATTGCCCAACTTCTCCTGAGTACGGTGATACCACATGTGTTACACTTTTTTGCAGCCTAGATGCGCAAAGGGGCCCACATTCATTTTATGAGGGCATTTTTAGACATTTGGATCCCAGACTTCTTCTCACGCTTTAGGGCCCCTAGAATGCCAGGGCAGTATAAATACCCCACATGTGACCCCATTTTGGAAATAAGACACCCCAAGGTATTCAATGAGGGGCATGGCGAATTCATAGAAATTTTTTTTTTTTGGCACAAGTTAGCAGAAATTGTTTTTTTTTTTTTTTTTCTCACAAAGTCTCCCTTTCCGCTAACTTGGGACAAAAATTTCAATCTTTCATGGACTCAATATGCCCCTCACGGAATACCTTGGGGTGTCTTCTTTACGAAATGGGGTCACATGTGGGGTATTTATACTGCCCTTGCATTCTAGGGGCCCTAAAGCGTGAGAAGAAGTCTGGAATATAAATGTCTAAAAATTTTTACGCATTTGGATTCCGTGAGGGGTATGGTGAGTTCATGTGAGATTTTATTTTTTGACACAAGTTAGTGGAATATGAGACTTTGTAAGAAAAAAATATATAATTTCCGCTAACTTGGGCCAAAAAAATTTCTGAATGGAGCCTTACAGGGGGGTGATCAATGACAGGGGGGTGATCAATGACAGGGGGGTGATCAGAGAGTCTATATGGGGTGATCACCACAGTCATTGATCACGCCCCTGTAAGGCTCCATTCAGACGTCCGTGTGCGTTTTTTGGATCCGATCCATCTATCAGTGGATCCGTAAAAATCATGCGGACGTCTGAATAGAGCTTTACAGGGGTGTGATCAATGACAGGGGGGTAATCAATGACAGGGGGGTGATCAATGACAGGGGTGTGATCAGGGAGTCTATATGGGGTGATCACCACAGTCATTGATCACGCCCCTGTAAGGCTCCATTCAGACGTCCGTCTGCGTTTTGCGGATTCGATCCATCTATCAGTGGATCCGTAAAAATCATGCGGACGTCTGAATGGAGCTTTACAGGGGTGTGATCAATGACAGGGGGGTAATCAATGACAGGGGGGTGATCAGGGAGTCTATATGGGGTGATCACCACAGTCATTGATCACGCCCCTGTAAGGCTCCATTCAGACGTCCGTATGCGTTTTGCGGATCCGATCCATCTATCAGTGGATCCGTAAAAATCATGCGGACGTCTGAATGGAGCTTTACAGGGGTGTGATCAATGACAGGGGGGTAATCAATGACAGGGGGGTGATCAGGGAGTCTATATGGGGTGATCACCACAGTCATTGATCACGCCCCTGTAAGGCTCCATTCAGACGTCCGTGTGCGTTTTGCGGATCCGATCCATCTATCAGTGGATCCTTAAAAATCATGCGGACGTCTGAATGGAGCTTTACAGGGGTGTGATCAATGACAGGGGGGTAATCAATGACAGGGGGGTGATCAGGGAGTCTATATGGGGTGATCACCACAGTCATTGATCACGCCCCTGTAAGGCTCCTTTCAGACGTCCGTGTGCGTTTTGCGGATCCGATCCATCTATCAGTGGATCCGTAAAAATCATGCGGACGTCAGAATGGAGCTTTACAGGGGTGTGATCAATGACAGGGGGGTAATCAATGACAGGGGGGTGATCAGGGAGTCTATATGGGGTGATCACCACAGTCATTGATCACGCCCCTGTAAGGCTCCATTCAGACGTCCGTATGCGTTTTGCGGATCCGATCCAATCTATCAGTGGATCCGTAAAAATCATGCGGACGTTTGAATGGAGCTTTACAGGGGTGTGATCAATGACAGGGGGGTAATCAATGACAGGGGGGTGATCAGGGAGTCTATATGGGGTGATCACCACAGTCATTGATCACGCCCCTGTAAGGCTCCATTCAGACGTCCGTGTGCGTTTTGCGGATCCGATCCATCTATCAGTGGATCCGTAAAAATCATGCGGACGTCTGAATGGAGCTTTACAGGGGTGTGATCAATGACAGGGGGGTAATCAATGACAGGGGGGTGATCAGGGAGTCTATATGGGGTGATCACCACAGTCATTGATCACGCCCCTGTAAGGCTCCATTCAGACGTCCGTGTGCATTTTGCGGATCCGATCCATCTATCAGTGGATCCGTAAAAATCATGCGGACGTCTAAATGGAGCTTTACAGGGGGTGATCAATGACAGGGGGGTAATCAATGACAGGGGGTGATCAGGGAGTCTATATGGGGTGATCAGGGGTGATCAAGGGTGAATAAGGGGTTAATAAGTGACGGGGGGGGGGGGTGCAGTGTAGTGTAGTGCTTGGTGCAACATATTACTGAGCTACCTGTGTCCTCTGGTGGTCGATCCAAACAAAGGGGACCACCAGAGGACCAGGTAGCAGGTATATTAGACGCTGTTATCAAAACAGCGTCTAATATACCTGTTAGGGGTTAAAAAAATCACATCTCCAGCCTGCCAGCAAACGATCGCCCCTGGCAGGCTGGAGATCCACTTTCTTACCTTCCGTTCCTGTGAGCGTGCGCGCCTGTGTGCGCGCGTTCACAGGAAATCTCGCGTCTCGCGAGAGGACGCGCCGGCGCGTCCACTCGGAATGAATCAACCACCTCCAGGACGCGTCTGTGCGTACAGCGGTCCGGAGGTGGTTAATAACAGAATAGAACAACAGTATCTAAAGGGTGTATCTCAAAAGTACAGAGGCAGACTGGGTCGCAAATTAAGATTTTTGCCCAAATTGGGTGTTTATTTAATACTAGAATAGCACAGCAGTATGTAAAGGGTGTTTCTCACAATGACAGAGGCAGCAAAGGCTGCAAAATTAAGATTTTTGCCCTAAATGGTTTTTGTTTATAAGCAGAATAGAACGACATATGCAGCAAAGGCTGAAAATTTTAGTTTTTTGTCCTAATCGGGTGTTTTTTCTTAATAGCAGAATAGAGCAAAAGTATCTAAATGGTGTATCTCACATGTACAGATGTAGACTAGGCCTCAATTTAAGATTATTGCCCAAAATGGGAGTTTATTTAATACCTGAATAGCACAGCAGTATGTAAAGGGTGTATCTCACAATGACAGATGCAGCAAAGGCTGCAAAATTAAGATTTTTGCCCAAAATACCGGTACGGCATGTTTCCAGAGTCCTTAAGGACCCATGACGTACCGGTTCGTCATGGGTTTAAACCGCAATTGCGGCGGGGGTTAATCAGAACAGGATGCCTGCTGAAATCATTCAGCGGGCATCCTGTCACAACGCCGAGGGGGTCATGTGACCCCCCGTATCGGCGATCGCCACAAACCGCAGGTCAATTCAGACCTGCGGTTTGCAGCGCTTTCTGCAGTTTCTGATCCCCGCGGTAACTGACCGCGGGGATCAGATACTTTAAAATGCCCAAAATTAAGAATTTTTCACCTGAAACCCCCCCCTGCACCACCCGCCGGCATAAAATCATTCAAGGGTGCAGGGGGGGGTTTCAGGCGGTGCGGGTGGTGCAGGAGGAGGGCGGTGCGGCAGGCGGTATCACGATCCCCTGCCCGCCTCCTCTTGAATATTCATTGGTGTCCAGTGGGTATACCAGAGTGTCAGCACATTGCTGACACTCTGGTATAAACGGCTGACATCTATGCTGTGATATTTGCCAGACTTTGTAGCCACCTGCCTCCTTGGGTGCTGTGGATACGGTCCCCACCCGTACTAATGAACTACAAAATCACAGCAGGAGAGTTGTTTTTATTTTTCCGTGAATTCATTTTATTTCTTAGGAAAAAGCGGCAACGTATATGCACAAACGTTTTCGGCCTTATTGGGCCTTCGTCAGGCACTAGAAAAGTAATTTTGGCAAAATTTCAGTCCATATGTACATGATTATCAGTTTACATGTTATATATTTAACACCAAGTACATCCATTGCAACAAAATTGCCGTCTTTTTCTTTTTAGTAGAAAACAATGTATATTGGTAAATCTACTATGACATTCATATCTGTAGAATCAGTTATAAGGAAAAACATCCACCATAGGTCTTTTTAACTTTCTCAAATTATCTGATAACAGCTCAATTTACAGAATTATTGTATCCTATAATGACAGGGTATGTAGAACGTTCATATATTGCATTAGATTCCTAAAAATGAGGCCAGAAAAAGTAACAGATATCTATAGCTGTAGTATACTATTGTATAGACTTACCTATGCCGCGAGAGGTGAGAGGTTGAGAGTAAATAAGGAGATGAGGCGCTCCGGCCGCCACACAGTACATCTGTCTCTGTGTGTCTGGTGTCCCAGTCCCGCTTTTTGACATGTTCGCGACACCGGAAGGACGGCCGTCTCTGGGGCAGGAAGTGCTGCCGGCGTGCGTTCCATGTAAGCGGAAACGGGTGTTGGAACGCAAGATGCGTTCCAACTGACAGGAAGTGGAGATTATGTGTGCTCCAAAAACCGGAAATGACGCCGGTGGAGCGCACTGGTCAGGAGATAGTGCAAGGAAAATTATTATCTATAAGAAAAGTACGAAATTTTGAAGAAAGGATACCTCCTGCGGCATGGTCCTAGGGGATCTATCTAGGGTACCTGTGGGAATGGTGAAAAATATAGAAATTAGTATTTGGAGAAATGACAGATAGATAGACTATGGCCATATGTAGATTCTGACAATATGATAATCACTGTCACTGTGGAAATCCACACTTTGCAACAAAGTAAATAGACATCAGATCATAGTTATCTCAACTGTAATAAATGTAAGATCATGATATATCTTGAACCGTCACAAACAGGTTAGAAATAACATAAATGCATAAAGTTCATATTCTCTATTAAGTCCTTTGGGAGACAAGGTTTGTAAAGTGCGATTCCAGAATGCCTCCCTATGTTTCAGCATCCTGGATCTGTCTCCCCCTCTTCTCGGGGGTAACACCTGTTCAATGATTTGAAATTTCAATTGCGAAATATTATGATGGGCTTGATCAAAATGGTGCGGGAGTGGTGGTAGCAGATTCTGATGGCGTATTGTGGACTTATGTTGACATATTCTGTCTTTGATTGTTTGTGTGGTTTCGCCTACATACATTAGGCCGCAGGGACATTTAATAGTGTACACTACGTAATCTGTGTCACAAGTAAAGTAGCCTTGGACTTTATGCGGTTTGCCTGTGTGTGGATGGGAAATGATTGAGCCTTTTTGTACATTATTACATTGTGCACAATGTAAACACGGAAAAGTGCCAGTTTTCTGGGTCTGGAAAAATAACTGTCTTGGGTGTGATCTGGATGGGCCTATGTCTGCTCTGATAAGGAAGTCCTTAATGTTTTGCACGAGAGAATGGGGTTCTTGAATTCCTCAATTTCCAGAAAGGCCTTTCGTAGGAGAGGCCAATGGGACTTAATTATATTGATCACTTCTTGAGCATTGGGATGGAATTTATGAACAAAGGCAAGACATTTGTCATTTGTAATATATGTACTGCGGAAATGCCTTTGGAGTGTTGGATCGACGTATACAAACTTGTTACATCCCATGAAGTGTCCAGATGAAAAGTGTCCTTCTGCCCTTCATATCATCTGGACACTTTTCAGCTGGACGTGGACTTGGAACGCTTTTTCAGAAATGTGCGCCTAAAAGCGCATTTCTCAAAAATTAAGCCACAAACCTCACAAGAGGTTCCTACAAAAATTTCTATCACCCACCTAGGATTACGCAATAAGAGCAGCTTCGTACCGCCAAAGGCACATTCCGCCATTGAGACATTCATTGAACTAGTACACAAAGAAGTAGAGACATTTAAACAGGACGTCCGAAAAGGGAGGTACAAATATAAAAATAACATCAGTAACATAGAAAGACAAGCACTCAGTACAATACAAAAATCAAAACAAATAATAGTCAAGCCTGCAGACAAAGGGGGTGCACTAGTAGTAATGGATAGAGCAATGTATATTGCTGAAATCCAACGCCAACTTCAAGACACTGCAGTGTACAAAGTGCTAGACAGTAACCCATCTTCCCAGATTACCAAGAAGATACAGGCTGCTGTAAAACATTACCACACCGACAACATCATCGACAACATCCCATCCAATCACTCCAGTATTTTACGTTCTCCCGAAAATCCACAAAGATTTGACAAACCCACCAATAGTGGCCTCAACGGATTCAGTGTTGTCCCCTCTAGTCATATTCCTTGAAAAATTACTTACACCGTTGATCAGAAATGCTAAGTCCTTTTTGTTGGATACTACAGCTTTCCTTCAAATTATACACACTTTAGAAACATAGAAAAGAGATAACTGGGCACACCTAAGATATTTGTAACTATTATTTATTAATTAATTATTAAAAAATATTTAGAGATATTTGCAATAATTTGAGGATATAATATGAGGATATAATATCACTACCACATTAATGAGCAACATACATATGATAAATTATGTGTCTCAGTAATCGGATTGAGGCTGGAATGGAAACCACCAATAATTAAGCAGCCCCACTCCAGTCTCCGTGTGGACAGAAAAGTATATCAAATAAATTACATAAATGAAACAGCAATATAGTAACAGAATAATATAATAGTATACTGGTAAAAATAATAAAAGTTCAGCGGCAATGGAATAACGTCTGGTGTTATAGAATAAAATCCAGGTAACAATATAAAATGGAAATTCGTTAGTCCTGAAAATTTCAAAATGTCCAAATATGCCAAAAATACCCACAGGTGGTATTGGATACTGTATTGGCAATAATACAATCAGTTGGTATATTCAGTTGTTAGACCAGCGGCGTCCCGCTTACGGTCTGAAATCAATCCAACAGTTGAACAAATAGTGAAATAGAGGAACGATCTTACCAATGCCGGAGGGTTCTCACAATTCAGAGAAACCTCTGCCGTCTGTCGAAACTTTAATCCCGGTTTTTGCTGCAGTCGGGTAGAACTCGCGGTAGATGTTTGTAAATCACCTGTTCGCAGTCGAATCACTGCACGAGGTCCCGCTTGTTTGAGTCCTAATGCAGTATCCCAACCTTCCAGGTAGAGGTTTCAGATCGGCTGTGTTTGATGAGTCGGCTCTAGATTGTTCCGGTTGTGAAGTCGATGCGGTGCACTCGCATATGCTTGAATTTGGGGGGTCAGACCAGACGCGTTTCGGGGTTAGAGTGTCCCCTTCCTCAGTGAGCCACTGAGGAAGGGGACACTCTAACCCCGAAACGCGTCTGGTCTGACCCCCCAAATTCAAGCATATGCGAGTGCACCGCATCGACTTCACAACCGGAACAATCTAGAGCCGACTCATCAAACACAGCCGATCTGAAACCTCTACCTGGAAGGTTGGGATACTGCATTAGGACTCAAACAAGCGGGACCTCGTGCAGTGATTCGACTGCGAACAGGTGATTTACAAACATCTACCGCGAGTTCTACCCGACTGCAGCAAAAACCGGGATTAAAGTTTCGACAGACGGCAGAGGTTTCTCTGAATTGTGAGAACCCTCCGGCATTGGTAAGATCGTTCCTCTATTTCACTATTTGTTCAACTGTTGGATTGATTTCAGACCGTAAGCGGGACGCCGCTGGTCTAACAACTGAATATACCAACTGATTGTATTATTGCCAATACAGTATCCAATACCACCTGTGGGTATTTTTGGCATATTTGGACATTTTGAAATTTTCAGGACTAACGAATTTCCATTTTATATTGTTACCTGGATTTTATTCTATAACACCAGACGTTATTCCATTGCCGCTGAACTTTTATTATTTTTACCAGTATACTATTATATTATTCTGTTACTATATTGCTGTTTCATTTATGTAATTTATTTGATATACTTTTCTGTCCACACGGAGACTGGAGTGGGGCTGCTTAATTATTGGTGGTTTCCATTCCAGCCTCAATCCGATTACTGAGACACATAATTTATCATATGTATGTTGCTCATTAATGTGGTAGTGATATTATATCCTCATATTATATCCTCAAATTATTGCAAATATCTCTAAATATTTTTTAATAATTAATTAATAAATAATAGTTACAAATATCTTAGGTGTGCCCAGTTATCTCTTTTCTATATTTCTTCTTCTTTAACAGCGGGGTGACGCTGTTAAAACTGAGAGCACCCTGTTTGGTGTATCAACCACCCTGTGCATCTAACTAATTTAATACTACACTTTAGAAACACTCTTTCCAGATACTCTATTAGTGACATGGGACGTAACAAGTTTGTATACGTCGATCCAACACTCCAAAGGCATTTCCGCAGTACAGAAACTACTCCAGAACAACCATATAGATAAAGACATCGTCTCACTCAGTATAGATCTACTGACTCTTGTCCTACACAACAATTTTTTCCTGTTCCAGGATACGTATTATATGCAGATACAAGGAACGGCAATGGGGTCCAATGTGGCCCCCCATACGCAAATAGCTACATGGCAGATGTAGAGGAGTCATACATCTATCAAAATTCACTCTTTCAACAATACAGCCGATTATGGAAACGATATATAGACTATGTCTTTAGCATCTGGTTAGGATCCATAGATACACTTACACAATTCCACCAATTCCTCAATAACATTTACCCGAAGTTACAATTCACTATGCATTATGACAAAATATCAGTTTCCTGGACACAAGAGTACACAAGGATCCATTAGGAAAACTATCAACTGATCTTTTCCGCGAACCAACAGACAGAAATAATTTGCTTCATTTTTTCAGTTTCCACCCTCCCACAACAAAAAAATCACTACCGGGTTCACAACTAAAAAGAGTGCAGGCAATAGTCACTGACCCCCTACTTAGGAAGGAACGGGAAACAGAGATGAAGAACCGCTTTAGAGAAAGGGGCTATCCTCTACAAACTTTACATATCCCGACAAAAGGGAAAACCAGGGATATTACAAATGACAAACATCTTGCCTTTGTTCATAAATTCCATCCCAATGCTCAAAAAGTGATCAATATAATTAAGTCCCATTGGCCTCTCCTACGAAAGGCCTTTCCGGAAATTGAGGAATTCAAAAACCCCATTCTCCCGGGCAATCGTCGACCTAAAAACATTAAGGACTTCCTTATCAGAGCAGACATAGGCCCATCCAGATCACACCCAAGACCCAGACCCAGAAAACTGGCACGTTTCCGTGTTTACATTGTGCACAATGTAGTAATGTACAAAAAGGCTCAATCATTTCTCATCCACACACAGGCAAACCGTATAAAATCCAAGGCTACTTTACTTGTGACACAGATTACGTAGTGTACACTATTAAATGTCCCTGCATTAGGCATGTATGTAGGCGAAACCACACAAACAATCAGAGACAGAATATGTCAACATAAGTCCACAATACGCCGTCAGAATCTGCTACTACCACTCCCGCACCATTTTGATCAAGCCCATCATAATATTTCGCAATTGAAATTTCAAATCATTGAACAGGTGTTACCCCCGAGAAGAGGGGGAGACAGATCCAGGATGCTGAAACATAGGGAGGCATTCTGGAATCGCACTTTACAAACCTTGTCTCCCAAAGGACTTAATAGAGAATATGAACTTTATGCATTTATGTGATTTCTAACCTGTTTGTGACGGTTCAAGATATATCATGATCTTACATTTATTACAGTTGAGATAACTATGATCTGATGTCTATTTACTTTGTTGCAAAGTGTGGATTTCCACAGTGACAGTGATTATCATATTGTCAGAATCTACATATGGCCATAGTCTATCTATCTGTCATTTCTCCAAATACTAATTTCTATATTTTTCACCATTCCCACAGGTACCCTAGATAGATCCCCTAGGACCATGCCGCAGGAGGTATCCTTTCTTTAAAATTTCGTACTTTTCTTATAGATAATAGTTTTCCTTGCACTATCTCCTGTCCAGTGCGCTCCACCGGCGTAATTTCCGGTCTTTGGAGCACACATAATCTCCACTTCCTCTCAGTTGGAACGCATCTTGCGTTCCAACACCCGTTTCCGCTTACATGGAACGCACGCCGGCCACACTTCCTGCCCCAGAGACGGCCGTCCTTCTGGTGTCGCGAACATGTCAAAAAGCGGGACTGGGACACCAGACACACAGAGACAGATGTACTGTGTGGCGGCCGGAGCGCTCCATCTCCTTATTTACTCTCAACCTCTCGCGGCATAGGTAAGTCTATACAATAGTATACTACAGCTATAGATATCTGTTACTCTTTCTGGCCTCATTTTTAGGAATATAATGCAATATATGAACGTTCTACATACCCTGTCATTATAGGATACAATCATTCTGTAAATTGAGCTGTAATCAGATAATCATGTACATATGGACTGAAATTTTGCCAAAATTACTTTTCTAGTGTCTGACGAAGGCCCAATAAGGCCGAAAACGTTTGTGCATACACGTTGCCGCTTTTTCCTAAGAAATAAAATTAATTCACGGAAAAAGAAAAACAACTCTCCTGCTGTGATTTTTGTATTTAATTTATGCTGTGATGTCAGCCGTTTAACCCTTTCCATACCGCGGTCCGTACGGAGCCCCCCTCCTTGCCCTTCCCCGTCTGCTCAGTTGTGGCAGACTGGGAAGGTTCCCATGGCAACAGGACGCCTTCTCAGGCATCCTGCTGTCCATGGTGCTGAACAGATCTGTGCTAAAGGCATAGATCTATTCAGACAAAGTGTAAGTAAAATACAGTACAATACACTATATATTGTACTGTACTGTAATATACAGACATCAGACACACTGGATCTTCAAGAACCAAGTGGGTCTGGGTCAAAAAAAAATTAAAAAATTTGAAAAAAGTAAAGATAAAAAAACACATTTATCACTGAATAAAAATTAAAAAAATAAAATACACTACACATATTAGGTATCGCCGCGTCCGTAACGACTTGATCTATAAAACCGTCATGTTACTTTCCCTGCACGGTGAACGCCATAAAAATAAAAAAATAAAAACTATGAGAAAATTGAAATTTTGCCCACCTTACTTCCCAAAAAAGGTAATAAAAGTGATCAAAAAAGTAGCATGTACGCCAAAATAGTACCAATCAAACCGTCATCTCATCCCGCAAAAATCATACCCTACACAAGATAATCGCCCAAAAACTAAAAAAACTATGGCTCTTAGACTATGGAAACACTAAAACATGATTTTTTTTGTTTCAAAAATGAAATCATTGTGTAAAACTTACATAAATAAAAATAAAGTATACATATTAGGTATCACCGGGTCCATGACAACCTGCTCTATAAAAATACCACATGATCTAACCTGTCAGATGAATGTTGTAAATAACAAAAAAAAAACTGAGCCAAAAAAGCTATTTCTTGTTACCTTGCCTCACAAAAAGTGTAATATAGAGCAACCAAAAATCATATGTACCCTAAACTAGTACCAACAAAACTGCACCCTATCCCGTAGTTTCTAAAATGGGGTCACTTTTTTGGAGTTTCTTCTTTGACATGGTGTCAAAAAAAACAGTCCAGCAAAATCTGCCTTCCAAAAACCATACGGCGCACCTTTCCCTCTACGCCCTACTGTGTGCCCGTACTGTAGTTTATGGCCACATATGGTTTACGGCCACATATGGGGTGTTTCTGCAAACTACAGAATCGGGTCAATAAATATAGCATTTTGTTTGGCTGTTAACCCTTGCTTTGTTACTGGAAAAAATGGATTAAAATGGAAAATTTGACAAAAAAATCTAAATTTTGAAATGTTATCACCATTTGCCATTAACTCTTGTGGAACACCTAAAGGGTTAACGACTTTTGTAAAATCAGTTTTGAATACCTTGAGGGGTGTAGTTTCTAGAATGGGGTTGGTTTCTATTATGTAAGCCTCACAAAGTGACATCAGACCTCAACTGGTCCCTAAAAAGTGGGTTTTTGAAAATGTATGAAAAATTTCAAGATTTGCTTCTAAACTTCTAAGCCTTGTAACATCCCTCAAAAATAAAATATCATTCCCAACTTGATCCAAATATGAAGTATACATATGGGGAATGTAAAGTAATAACTATTTTTTGGAGGTATTACTATGTATTATAGAAGTAGAGAAATTGAAACTTGGAAATTTGCAATTTTTGGTAAATTTGGTATTTTTTTATAAATAAAAATGATTTTTTTTTACTTCATTTTACCAGTGTCATGAAGTACAATATGTGACGAAAAAACTATCTCAGAATGGCCTGGATAAGTCAAAGTGTTTTAAAGTTATCAGCACTTAAAGTGACACTGGTCAGATTTGCAAAAAATGACCAAGTCCTTAAGGTGAAATAGGGCTGAGTCCTTAAGGGGTTAATAGCAGAATAGAACAACAGTATCTAAAGGGTGTATCTCACAATGACATATGCAGCAAACGCTGCAAAATTTATTTTTTTGCCCTAAATGGGTGTTTTTTTTAATAGCAGAATAGAACAACAGTATCTAAAGGGTGTATCTCACACGTACAGATGCAGACTAGGCCGCAAATTAAGATTTTTGCCCAAAATGGGTGTTTTTTTTTAAATAGCAGAATAGAACATCAGTATGTAAAGGGTGTATCTTACAATGACAGATGCAGCAAAGGCTGCAATATTAACTATTTTGCCCAAAAAGGGTGTATTTTAAAACCCAGAAAATTATAGCTGTATTTCTAGCTTAAATTGCACACTGACTAAGGCTACTTTCACACTAGCGTTCGGAGCGGATCCGTCTGATGTTTCATCAGACGGATCCGCTCCGATAATGCAGGCGTTCGCATCCGTTCAGAACGGATCCGTCTGCATTAAAACTTAGAAAATTTTCTAAGTGTGAAAGTTGTCTGAGCGGATCCGTTCAGACTTTACATTGAAAGTCAATGGGGAACGGATCCGCTTGAAGATTGAGCCATATTGTGTCATCTTCAAGCGGATCCGTCCCTATTGACTTTACATTGTAAGTGTGGACGGATCCGCTTGCCTCCGCACGGCCAGGCGGACACCCGAACGCTGCAAGCAGCGTTCAGGTGTCCGCTCACTGAGCGGAGCGGAGGCTGAACGCTGGCAGGCGGATGCATTCTCAGTGGATCCGCCTCCACTGAGAATGCATTGGGGCCAGACGGATGCGTTCGGGGCCGCTCGTGAGTCCCTTCAAACGGTGCGCACGAGCGGACACCCGAACGCTAGTGTGAAAGTAGCCTAATGCGGCAGAAGGCCCCAGATGGAGGGTATTGCCAAAAATGGGTGTTTTTTGAAAGCCAGAAAATTTTTGAAGTATTTTAAGCTTGTTTTTAACAATCACAGATGCAGCAAAGGCAGCAATATTAAGTATTTTGCCCAAAAAGGGTGTGTTTTTTTACTAACAGAATGTGACAGCAGTATATAACGCTTGAAGTTCACATGTGCAGATGCAGCAAGGGTTGTAAAATTGTATATTTTGCCCAGAAAGGGTGTTTTTTAAAAACCTGAAAATTATAGCTGTATTTCTTGCTTAAATTGCACACTGACTAATGCTGCAAAGGCACCAGATGGAGGGTATTGCCAAAAATGGGAATTTTTTTTAAAACCAGATTATTATTGCAGTATTTCAAGCTTGGATTTGAATGTCACAAAATCACATATGCAGTGCTGGTGCACTGAGCTTGCATAAAATGGCTGCCGCCCACCGAACTAACAGATAGATAAAAGTTGTTTTTCTCTGTCACCGGGCTCAGGGCAGGGTGAAAAAATTGTGCACTGCACCCACACAACTAAATCTATGTAGATGTAGATGTAGAGTTCAATTGGTGTTCTGATTAAAGATTCTGTCCTATTCTCTCCCTCACAGTAGCAGCATCCTATCCCTGCATTAAGCACAGCAGAGTAACGTGCAGCGCTACGTGACTCCAGCTTATATAAAGGCTGGGTCACATGCTGCAATGGCCAATCACAGGCAGCATGGCTGTGATGGCTTCTAAGGGCACACAGTTAAACGGTTGTTGATTGGCTGCTCTGCAGCCTTTCAAAAAGCGCCAAGAAATCACTGAACACCGAACCCGAACCCGAATTTTTTCTGAAATGTTCGGGTTCGGGTCTGGGGTCCAAAAATCCCAAAGTTCGGTACGAACCCAAACTTTACAGTTCGGGTTCGCTCAACCCTAGTCACTATTTCTATCAGTGGTTAACAAAATAGGTTATCAATCTATGTGGAAGCAGAAGATAATATAAAATGAGACAGTTCTTTCACTCTATAGTAGAATCTTGGCCCACTGCACTGTTAAGTACATTATTGCTGACACTAACATTGAGCTGCAAGGCTGAGTTCACACTTTAGTTATTTGGTCAGTTAATTCCAGCAGTTATATATGGTGAACCAAAATCAGGAGTCATTCCTAGTTTCACATAAGGTATCATGATAAGATCTTCACATGTTCTAAGTTTTTGACCCGTAACTGACCTAATAAGTGACGTGTGAACTGAGCCTAAGAGTGATGCCTGTCACCTGCCTGTTATACTGGTGCACAGTAACTGTTTCACTTTCAGAAAGGATTGGCTATGCATGTTGCGTGCAATATGGTGGAATTGGGTTTGAGGAACAGGTTTGTTGATGTTAGCTGGGTGTTGATGCTAGTTGGAATACTGTAGTAATCTATTTCTATCTGTAGGTTTATGGTAAAACTTGTGATGCAGTCTTTGCCGTCTTTAAGAATCAAAGTATCTAGGAAATTCATAATGCTGATGTCATGGTGCAATGTTAATCGTAATTCCAGGTAAATTCAGTTGGAAGCAGAATGAAATTATAGGAGGTGATCTAGTGTGCAGGGCCGGACTGGCCTGCCGGGATACCGGGAAATTTCCCGTTAGGCCGGCAGGCCTGAGTGCCGCAAGGCCGTGGCCCTGGTGACAAGTGGGGGCGGCCGGCGGCAGGGCACAGCAGGAGATGAGCGCTTCCATTGTGGAAGCGCTCATCTCCATAGTCATCTGTATCGCCGTCCTCAGGACGGCGATACAGATGTCTATGCTACGGCAGGGGAGGGAGAGGTGTGTCCCCTCCTGTTCCTCTGATAGGCTGCCAGCACTATGCCGGCAGCCTATCAGAGGCCGGTGCAGGCGGCGCGAATCGCGCCGCCTGAGCTGTATAGCGAGGGACACAGGCTGGAAGAGGCCTGCATCGCATCGCTGGAGGTAAGTACAAGTGGTTTTTTTCTTTTTTATATAGGTACAATACTGGATCATGATGGGGGGGCTACTGGAACATGATAAGGGGGGGCTACTGGCACATAAGGACGACTACTGGCACATAAGGGGGTCTACTGGCACATGATGGGGGCTACTGGCACATGATAAGGGGGACTGCTGGCACATGGGGGGCTATTGGCACATGATAAGGGGGCTACTGGCACATGATAAGGGGCGGCTACTGGCACATAAGGGGGCTACTGGAACATTATAAGGGAGGCTACTGGCACATAAGGACGACTACTGGCACATAAGGGGGGCTACTGGCACATGATGGGGGGCTACTGGCACATGATAAGGGGGGGCTACTGGCACATTATAAGGGGGCTACTGGCACATGATAAGGGGCGGTTACTAGCACATCATAAGGGGCGGCTACTGGCACATAAGGGGGCTACTGGAACATGATAAGGAGGGGCTACTGGCTCATAAGGATGACTACTGGCACATAAGGGGGGCTACTGGCACATGATGGAGGGCTACTGGAACATGATAAGGGGGGCTACTGGCACATAAGGATGACTACTGGCACATAAGGGGGGCTAGTGGCACATGATGGGGGCTGCTGGCACATGATAAGAGTGCTACTGGCACATAAGGGGGCTATTGGCACATGATATGGGGGCTACTGGCACATAAGGGGGGCTACTTGCACATGGGGGGGCTATTGGCACATGATAAGGGGGCTACTGGCACATAAAGGGGGTACTGGCACATAAGGGGGGCTACTGGCACATGATAAGGGGCGGCTATGGGGGCACATCTTACTGGCACATGATTGGGGGCATCTATTGGGGCACTTATTACTGGCAGATTATTGGGTGGCACTATAGGGGCATCTACTGAGGCTATAAAGAAGGGGTATTTTATATGGGGGGCTCTGTATAGGGGCATTTTATACTGGGACACATTATGGTGGGTACTATGGGGAAGGGGGGAGGAGCACTATGGGGTCATCTACGGGGGCACTGAGAAGGGGTATTTTATATTGGCACATTATGGGAACATTAGCTCAACTGGGGGCATTACAAAGGAGAATTATTACTACTGGGGGGGCATTATGGTCGGCTTTATTACTTCCCCATGGTATGAGCCCCTAGTAGCAGCAACGGCCTCTCTCTGCTCTGCTATCCCTCTGCCCATTCTCCAAATCCTTATTATGAAATCTTTCTCATTAGGATAAAACACAACATCAGCTCCACCGAGCCCCGCAGCCAAAGTGGTGAAGTGGTGTCCGAGATCCCCAAGGGCCAAGCCAAGTAATTGTAAGTTTTCATGTGAAATATGTTTGTTTGTAGTTGATCTTTATTATCGATTTTACATTGCAGATTTTATTTTTATTTTTTGCAGCATATGGGTGAGTTTTATAAATATTTTTATTATTTGGTCGAAAGGCTCATTGGGGGAGGGGGGATTGTAATAGGACTGCCGTAGAATATCTAAAATAGCTGGTCAAGTAAAATGTTGCATGCAACAATCATTAAATAGGTGGCCAACAAAAAAGAGGCGGGTCAAAGGGCGTGGTAAAACACTGTCTGAGCATGCTGAGAGTTGTAGTTTTGCAACAGTCGGAGGCATCCTGGTTGGGAAAACACTGTGATAATATGAACATTGGTGGTTCTACAAAAGAGCTATTGTGGGGCAAAGTTCATATTCGTGTTTACACACATGCTTTAAAATGAATTCTTTCCCCTTTTATAAACAAGTAAATAATGACGCAATGCTGTGGGGCTGGTATGCAACTTTTTCCAGGGCTGGTTTTTATCCCCAGTCCGGCCCTGCTAGTGAGCTGCCACAGACACAAAATATATATTTATATATATCGATACCAGCTGTTTCAATATTGTTGGAACAGTGGTTCGGAGTAGATATGGCCCGCCTCAAAAATTGCCATAAAGATGTTAGCATAACTTAGAGCCACATTAGATCCCGTAGCAGTTCTGATTTTGAAGGTATAATTGGTTCCCAAATAGAAACAAGTTATTGGTAAGTATGATCTCAAGGAGGTCTGACAAAGGTGTTTCACTATTTGGGAAAAGGAGTGAGAGTCCAAAAAATGTTGAACAGATAGGATTTATGAATACTATAAAAAACCTCAATCCTCTCACTTCTGACTCCATCTTAGTAACATAGGATGTCTACTGGGGCGTGCCAACAGGGGTGCGGGGTTTTGGTGGTCCGCCCGCGGTGCCCGCTCTCAGGGGATGCCAGAACCCAGAAGCAATGAGCGCTTCCATCAATACAGATGGAAGTGCTCATTGCTGGAGCGCCAGGGATAATTCTCTCACTGACAGCTCAGCTCCCTGTGCCCAGTCTCTCCCGCACTGAATAGTGAAGCAGGAAGCCTTCTGCTCCCTGATCACTCTGCCGGCTTGTGTGAGAGGAACCTGCAGCCTGGGAATCTGCCTGTGCTCCTCCCACACAGTGCTGCAGAGCGATCTGTGTCTGCAGGGGGAGAGCTGGATCTGAGCATCAGGAATGGGACAAGGTGAGTAGTTACAGTTTTTTGTTGTTTTTGTAATACAGAGGGGGCACAGAAGGCATTACTACTATAAAGGGGGCACAGAGGGCATTCCTACTATAAAGGAGGCACAGAGGGCATTCCTACTATAAAGGGGGCACAGACGGGATTACTACTATTAAAAAGGGGCACAGATGGATTTACTACTATAAAGGCAACACAGAGGGCTTTACTACTGTAAAGGGGGCACAATGGGCCTTACTACTATGAAGGGGCATAACTGTTATGGGGCACAAATAGGGCATTACTACTGTGAAAGGGACACAGAGAGGGCATAACAACTGTGAAAGTTGTACAATGAGGGCAATACTACCGTGAGTGGGTAAAACTTTTTAAAGTATTTAGAGTATTGGGGGGGGGGGGTCCAGAGAAAGGACCTCTCTTGGATGCCAAACACCTTAGGCAGGCCACTCAATGTCTGTAGTCTATATACTTCCATACAACATGAAAAGGCGATCCTATCTGTTTTAAGGCTCTCACTCCTTTTCTCATATAGCAGAACAATTTTGCCTTGACGTCCTAGAGATCATACTTACCAATAACGTATTTCTATTTCAGGACCAATTATACCTTCATCATCATCAGCAGCAGCAGCCTCTTTCTCTTCCTACACCACCGACTCCTCATCCTCCTCCAGTGGTAGCTGCTCATCCTCCTCCATGAGACTATCTCTGTGTAGGTCCCCAAAAGCTACAGGGTGGCAAGAAAAATGCATAACCTATTCTTCTTCCACCTTCCCTTGTTGCATCAGCATGGGCGTCTGCTCTAAGATCAGGGGAATAAAATATCTGATGCCGCAGTTGTCCCTACTGACATATCTAGTGGCCTCTTCGAAGGGCCTGAGTATGTGACAGGCATCTTGGAAGAGCTGCCACCGTCTGATCTCAAAACAACAAATACTACCTGCTGAGGTGATCTGGTGCATGACAAAATTATCCACCGCTTTACGCTCCTCATACAGATGTTCTGGCATATGCAAGATGGAATTCCAGAAAGTTGGAATGTCGCAGATCAAGCAGTAGAATTGCAGACCATTCTGTCACTGCAAATCCAGGAAGACATTCCTTGCCATATAAGAATGGCTGAAATGTGAGGATAGTCTCCTGGACATGACTAGAACCGTCTGCAAGCCAGTTTATTTTTTCAAAGAGTGTTGCGTTACTATATTGATCATGTGTGCCATGCAGGCAGAATGTATTATTGTCCCAAAATGCAGCATGACCACAATGTTCCTGCCATTGTTGCTGACTACCTTGCCCATTTGGAGATGGTGAGGAGAAATGCTTGACACACTTTAGCCAACCAAGCCGATCAGCTCAAACACAGCATGACAACTCTTTACTTTACACATATGATAGGAAGGAGGGGTAGTGGGAGTGATTCTTTGCCCTGCTGCTGTTGGGACCAGAGGAGCAGGACATGGAGAAGGCGGATAAGTACCTGGTGTGGGAACCAGGCCAACACAAACGTGGAGGTGTCAAAAGAACCTGACCTTCTTGCTGCAGTGCTGCCTCGCTTTGAAAAACATTGACCCAGTGGGATAAGAAAGACATGTACTTTCTTTGCCCATAAAGGCTGCTCCAGGTGTTCACAGTGGTGTGTGCAGTGTCCCACTGCGTGATCGTGGGCACCGCAAACGTGTTTTTATTATGCTTTAATGTTATTTAATATGACTGCATTTTGTACTTCATCTCCTGTCATATTCTCCCATGTCACAATGTGATTCTACCTGCAAGATCCTTTACAAAGGCCTAGTTAGGTTGCACTACACTTGTTTCTCCACAAGATGGGGCAGTATCAGTGTGTGTATATATATATATATATATATATATATATAGCTTAGCTCAGACCTAAGTTAGGCAGTTCAGTTGAGATCAGTTCAGTTGAGAGTTCAGTTCAGTCCAGTTCTCTCATGAGCTTAGTCAGAAAGCAGCAGCAATGTATACCTGGAGGGAGGCCTATTCACAGCCTCTCTGCTCTGTCCCTGTCGGTTCCACAATCCAGGGTTAAAGCCTGCAACTATTCTACCTAGAGGTGAGCAATTTACCACGTTTTATTCAAGACAAAGGATTAGCAAGACAGCCATTACTTGAGGGCTTACTAGGCACCTTTGTATCAGGTGTAGGAGACAGCATAAGGCATCCACACCTCCAGGTCAAACTCTGTGGACAGTCAGGCCAACTGTCAGAACAACATTCGAATAGAAGTTCCAGGATTTAGAAAAGCACCTTCAACCAAGGTTAGAACAAGTTTTGACCAGTGTAAGACTTTCATATTTTACAAGCCTAGTCTGAAGCAGTAGCTTTCTTATTCCTTACAGTAGCCTGTTTTTCACTGAGGACTTGCATTTCCCTTTCCCCATATGCATGAGAGATTGTGGTTAATGCCGGGCTGTATTAAGAGACTGTTTAATACTTTAGATGTACTGTTATCATGAGTTATCTTCAGTAAAGTTCCACCCTGGATTTCATCCTTCTTGTCTTAGTCTTCAATTCCTCAGTTAACACTACAGTAAATGGTTGTACCTCCATACAAAAGGTACTGGTGTCACGACTACAAGGGACCTTGCCATAGGCACATTAATACAGACCATCAAGGGCACCTCGACCACCATCTGGCCTGTGTCCCTTACACCAGAGTGTGCCCCAGAGAATCCTTGTGCCGTTCTCCTCTTCACTTATAAGAGCCTGCCCAGGGACAACCTAACCGTGAGTAACCAGAACTGTATTTACCTCGGCCCACCTATTGCTCACATCGTGACCTCACACATAATTCCCCTGCAAGGTCTAGCATACCGCATGTGTACCTTGACGCATAGTGAGATTTGCAAGAAGCGGCCGACATTCTCCAGCACATTACAGTACAAGGCAGGGATGTCTTTATTGGAGAAATAATGCTGAGGAAGAGGAGGAGAAGTCTGAGGGGAGAAGCAGTAGGTGATAATGATAATGACAAGGACAAGGACACTGTACTGCATGCAGATGCGGCCTGGCTGCTGCAAAGGAGACTTGGAAAACGAGGGCACTCTTGTGCTAACTATGTTTTCCCACAATTACTAGTGATGCCACTTCATGTGGTTCAATAGAGATGTGGCACCTATGTTTGTGTTTGAACACCTACGGCTTATTTAAATCCGCAGATCTTGCACAAAGTATTTGTCTGCGGAGAAAAAACTGCTAAAGGGGAGATAGATACTCACCCAGAGCTAGTGGCAGCTGAGGTTGGCTAAGCTCTGACATGTTTTAAGCCTGCACCAACAGTATCACCAGTTCTGGAGCTGACTATAATAGAAGCAAATCTGGCCCGCCAGTTTTTTGGGAGGTTCTGGCCATACATTGCTTCTTCTCTTTATTATCGCCTCTGTAGCTACTACCCTCCTACTCTGATGATATCTCCTCAGCACCCTGATCCAGATCACAGGTCCTGTCTAACACACGATCATCATCACCATCATCCATAACCTCCACACCATTTCTATCAAACTAGTCATGTGGGCTCCTTGGCCCCTCCAGACTCCCTTCTCTCTATTTGCCCTAGTGCCACTGTCACCACCACTGACCCCACCACCATCACTGTTACTAGAGGTGCCACTAGTACAACTATCACCAACACAACTATGCATGGGGCCCTTTATCTCCCCCAAACCTTTTCCTCATGGCTGTCCAAGTAATAACTGTTCTCACAGGGACACTCTCTTGAATGTCTTCCATAGAGTGTGGTAAGGTTTTGTTGCCTCTTCTAAGGAATAAAGAAGGCACGGAGGAGGAGCAGGAGGAATACTGTGACCCCTGGCTCAAAGGAATGGTGTCAAGTGAAGGCACCACCTCATACCAGCCAAGAGAGGGGCACATACCTATTATCATAAATCATAATGTAGTTAATTCACTCTCGTTGTTTTTCCCCTGCCCTGCTGCGCTCCACGAATGCTGCCAGCTTGCTGATATCATGCTATTTTCCTAACAAGACAGCTATAGGTATCTCCCTTGCGCCCAATTTATGTTGTGATGATGCGATTCACTTGATCATAGCATCAGTATGGCGCAGGGAAGAATTGCTAGTCTCAGATTGTTGGCTTGCTACTTGCTGCTGAAGGTCCAAAGCAGCATCAGATTACTTGCCAGGACAGAGCATCGACACGCAGGGCAGAAGATCAATCCAGCTCACAGTTTGGGCTGCAAATCAGGCAATGAGTGCTTTCCTTTTATACTGATGGAATCGCTCATTGGTCTGTCAGTTAACCTATGGACCATGAGTGCTTCCATCAGCAAAAAGAGTGAAAGCCCAGCTCTTTTCAAGTAGTGAAGACACTCCAGAACACCGACAATTAAAGCACTAAAGAAGAGGACACTCTCTTGCTAGGCAGCAGTGAGGCAGGCACAAGCCTGGGAGGTGTTATATACTGTGTGGGGCTGGGGGAGTATTATATAATGTGTGGGGCTAGGCGGTTGTTATATACTTTGTGGGGCTGTTATATACTGTGTGGGGCTGGGGAGTGTTATATACTGTTTGGGGCTGGGGGTGTTTATATACTGTGTGGGGCTGGAGAAGTGTTATATACTGTGTGGGTCTGGGGGAGGTGTTATATACTGTGTGGGGTTGGGATGCTATAGTTAATATTTATCATAAAAAAATAATAATATGCCTAGAACATGAAAGGGGGGATGGTCATGGCAAATGGTGGGAGGCCCTCAACTTGGGTAAACAGTCCCGGGCCTATGATACACTTAATCCAGCCCTGCCTGACCCTCCTGTCTGTGGTGCAAGTGTATAACTGGAGGACGGAGTGTACTTAAGTGTGCACTATGACCTGATGCTGTGCGACATCAGGTCACAGTGCAGCACTACAGGAAGAGTGCGCTGGATCTCTAGAGCGTTGGTGGCAGCAGCATCCAATGCAGGAGAGTTTTTTTTTTTTTCTTTAATCTGGTCTTAGGTCTGCATTTAGGGAATGGAGGTTTATGAACTTGAGCATTGGTCCTGGGGTCTGTATGAATTTGAGGTCTGATCGTGGGGTCTGTATGAATATGGGACCTGATCGTGGGGTCTGTATGAATATAGGACCTGATCATGGGTCTAATTCTGGGATCTGCATGGATTTGGGATCTGGTCCTGGGGTCTGTATAAATTTGGGGTTTTATCTGGGGTCTTTATGGCTTTTTCTTGGGGCTACTCTGAAGGGCTTTATTTAAGTAACATCCTGGTCTTCACCTTTAACCCCTGGATCTTGACTCTGCTACAGGGCAATACCAGGCCACTATACAGTACAGACCAAAAGTTTGGACACACCTTCTCATTCAAAGAGTTTTCTTTATTTTCATGACTATGAAGGCATGAAAACTATGAATTAACACATGTGGAATTATATACATAACAAACAAGTGTGAAACAACTGAAAATATGTCATATTCTAGGTTCTTCAAAGTAGCCACCTTTTGCTTTGATTACTGCTTTGCACACTCTTGGCATTCTCTTGATGAGCTTCAAGAGGTAGTCCCCTGAAATGGTCTTCCAACAGTCTTGAAGGAGTTCCCAGAGATGCTTAGCACTTGTTGGCCCTTTTGCCTTCACTCTGCGGTCCAGCTCACCCCAAACCATCTCGATTGGGTTCAGGTCCGGTGACTGTGGAGGCCAGGTCATCTGGCGCAGCACCCCATCACTCTCCTTCATGGTCAAATAGCCCTTACTTTCAAAGTTTTCCCAATTTTTCGGCTGACTGACTGACCTTCATTTCTTAAAGTAATGATGGCCACTTGTTTTTCTTTACTTAGCTGCTTTTTTCTTGCTATAATACAAATTCTAACAGTCTATTCAGTAGGACTATCAGCTGTGTATCCACCTGACTTCTCCTCAACGCAACTGATGGTCCCAACCCCATTTATAAGGCAAGAAATCCCACTTATTAAACCTGACAGGGCACACCTGTGAAGTGAAAACCATTTCAGGGGACTACCTCTTGAAGCTCATCAAGAGAATGCCAAGAGTGTGCAAAGCAGTAATCAAAGCAAAAGGTGTCTACTTTGAAGAACCTAGAATATGACATATTTTCAGTTGTTTCACACTTGTTTGTTCTGAATATAATTCCACATGTGTTAATTCATAGTTTTGATGCCTTCAGTGTGAATCTACAATTTTCATAGTCATGAAAATAAAGAAAACTCTTTGAATGAGAAGGTGTGTCCAAACTTTTGGCCTGTACTGTATCTTGGAGTAGTCAATGTTCAAATAAAAGAAACAACAGTACAGAGCACCAAGGGATCATTCAAAACCATAGCCAAGAAACAAGTTGAGGTCAGGGTATGCTGCACAGGGTTGATACAGGCTCAAGCACAGGTCAAGACAGGCAGCAAATGGTTAAAATCCAGTAGTCAAGAAAAAGTTTGGCACAGGTGATCAGAACGAATATATCGCACCTTCACAGGGATACTTATAAGCGAGAAACACTATTGCTCAGGCACTTTCCAACAGCGGAGGAGGAAGGCCTACTTCCTACAGGCAGAGGAAGCCACAGCCGGAAGCAGAAGGCGACAGACTGTGTGGAGTGGATAAGCAGCGCTATGGAGATGCTTGCTGGGAATGAGCAGGAGGTTGCTAGCAGGCCCAAACCACAGAAACCATGGTGCAGGTGACTGAGTGAGCATTTCTGTGTCCATACCATCAGGTGCAGGGAGATGCTGATGAGTATGGAACGTGGTGTGATTTGCATCTTTGAATAAAAACCATAGATCTTCAGTGCTCCTCCTGTTCCTCCTTGCACAAAGGCGGAGGTAGCGGTCCTGCTGCTGGGTTGTTGCCCTCCTACGGCCTCATCCACGTCTCCTGATGTACTGGCCTGTCTCCTGGTAGCACCTCCACGCTTTGGACACTACGCTGACAGACACAGCAAACCTTCTTTCCACAGCTTTCATTGATGTGCCATCCTGGATAAGCTGCACTACCTGAGCCACTTGTGTGGGTTGTAGACTCCGTCTCATGCTACCACTAGAGTGAAAGCACTGGCAGCATTCAAAAGTGACCAAAACATCAGCCTGGAAGCTAAGGAACTGAGAAGTGGTCAGGTCACCACCTGCAGAACCACTCCTTTATTGGGGGTGTCTTGCTAATTGCCTATAATTTCCACCTGTTGTCTATCCCATTTGCACAACAGCATGTGAAATTGATTCTTACTCAGTGTTGCTTCCTAAGTGGACAGTTTGATTTCACAGAAGTGTGATTGACTTGGAGTTACATTGTGTTGTTTAAGTGTTCCCTTTATTTTTTTGAGCAGTGTATTTAGTGTTTTTATTTTCATTCTTTGCTTACAGTATGCAGTACATTTGCTTTCTATATTGGGGTATTTGAAAATAGGATACCCAATTTTATAATATGATATCATTCTTATTTGCATGTTTTAGGTGGAATAGCTGGGGATCAGTACTGGCAAAAGAATGGTGTTTTATACGTTACACAGGTGGTGAAGAATAGAGAGATATTGTCGTTTATGTATTTAACACAAAGGGTTGATAATTTGTTGTGGTTTAGATATTTTCAGCTGCGATCGGCACTTTCTAGTTTGAAGGATAAATCACTCTTAAAGATAGATACTTCTATTTTTTTTAAATGAGTTGATAGGGAATTTAGATCAGAGTCTGAAGATTGCACATATTTATAAATTGTTTATTAAGGCACGATTTACAAAAATACAATCACCAGGACAAAGGGCCTGGCGGGTTGATTACCCAAGGATTCAATTAGAGGGGTTAGGAAATATATTTTAGAATTTAAGTCTATTATTGCATAATTTTAGTCTACTTTCACACTCGCGTTTTGGCTTTCCGTTTGTGAGATCCGTTCAGGGCTCTCATAAGCGGTCCAAAACGGATCAGTTTGCATTCTAATGCATTCTGTATGGAAAAGGATCCGCTCAGAATGCATCAGTTTAGTCTCCATTCCGCTTTGGAGACGGACACCAAAACGCTGCTGGCACACAATGTAAGTCAATGGGGATGGATCCGTTTTCACTGACACAATCTGGCACAATAGAAAATGGATCCGCCCTCCATTGACTTTTAATGGTGTTCAAGACGGATCCGTCTTGGCTATGTTAAAGATTATACAAATGGATCCGTTCTGAACGGAGGCAGACTGTTACATTATCTGAACGGATCCGTCCATGACGGATCTGCTCAAAATGCGAGTGTGAAAGTAGCCTTAAACACATTTTGCACAATTTAATATTCTTCATAGATTATATTTCACACCTCTATGGGTTAGTAAATGTGGATTAAGAGATAGTTGCAGGTGTCCACGGTGTGATCTACCAGGTGCGGATCACCTACATATGCTTTGGTCATGTTCAGAATTAAAAGAATATTGAAATGGTATTAATAATCTTCTTATTCATAAATTGAAGCCACAGATTCCATTTAAGGTAGAATGTTTCATATTGAGTGACCTTTCTAAGTTAAGCAGTCATAAATATAAAAAAGATCTTTCTAGCTAGAATATTATTTTTGACCAGACTCTTGGTTGCTCGGGTCTGGTTTTCATGAAATATTCCAGATATGAATACATGGATAAACCTGGTTAACAAGGTTAAAAACTATGAGAATATTCTATATAAGCAAAGAAATGCTCAAGAGAAGTGGACCAAGATATGGGAGGCTTTGAGGCTTTAGATATTTGTCTTGAATTTCTTTTGTTGTAGCTTCCCTTTCTTGTCTCTTCCTCTCTCCTGTTCTCTTTTGAGTGATAGTGAGATTTGAGACGCATCACAAGGAAGGGGGGGGGGGGATTGGTGGTTTATGGGGAAAGAAAAGTATAGTAATATTGAATCTTGATTTTGTACTAAATATTGAAATATACTTGTTTTATTCTAATACAGATATTTAATAATAAAATGAAAAAAAAAAGGATATCCAACAGAAACCCCCTTTAATAACAATTTACTCACATGATATGTATTGATGCAATCAATTAGAAATGTACAGTCCTGATCAAAAGTTTAAGACCACTTGAAAAATGGCAAAAAATCATATTTAGCATGGCTGGATCTTAACAAGGTTCCAAGTAGAGCTTCAACATGCAACAAGAAGAAATGGGAGTAAGACAAAACATTTTTTGAGCATTCAATTTAATGAAAACAACGAATAAACTGAAACAGGCTGTTTTTCAGCTGATCAAAAGTTTAGGACCACACCTCCAAAAAAAAACTAAACCCCCCCCAAAAACAGAAATCCAACTTCCAAACATGAACTCAGTAATGAGTAGTTCCGCCGTTATTGTTTATCACTTCAAAAATTTGTTTCGGCATGCTTGATGCAAGCGTTTCCATGAGGTGAGTGGGAACATTTCTCCAAGTGGTAAAGACGGCCGCACGAAGGCCATCTACTGTCTGGAACTGTTGTCCATTTTTGGAAACTTCCCTTGCCATCCATCCCCAAAGGTTCTCAATTGGATTTAGATCAGGGGAACACGCAGGATGGCCAAAAGAGTGATGTTATTCTCCTGGAAGAAGTCCCTTGTCCTGCGGGCATTGTGTACTGTAGTGTTGTCCTGTTGAAAAAAACAGTCGTTACCACACAGACGAGGTCCCTCAGTCATGAGGAATGCTCTCTGCAACATCTGGACATAGCCAGCGGCCGTTTGACGCCCCTGCACTTCCTGAAGCTCCATTGTTCCACTGAAGGAAAAAGCACCCAGACCATTATGGCGCCCCCTCCACTGTGGCACGTAGAAAACATCTCAGGTGGGATCTGCTTGTCATGCCAGTAACGTTGGAAACCATCAGGACCATCAAGGTTAAATTTTTTCTCATCAGAGAATAAAACTTTCTTCCACCTTTGAATGTCCCATGTTTGGTGCTCTCTTGCAAAGTCCAAACGAGCAGTTCTGCCTCGTTCAAGGAGACGAGGTCTTTGAAGACGTTTTTGTTTTTGAAGCCCTTCAGTCTCAGATGCTGTCTGATGGTTATGGGGCTGCAGTCAGCACCAGTAAGGGTCTTAATTTGGGTCGAGGATCGTCCAGTGTCTTGACGGACAGCCAATTGGATCCTCCGGCTTAGTTCTGATGAATTCTTTTTGGGTCTTCCACTTGACTTTTTTGTTCCATAACCCTCAGGATCATTTAAGAAATTCCAAATGACTGTCTTACTGCGTCCCACCTCAGCAGCGATGGAGCGCTGTGAGAGACCCTGCTTATGCAGTTCAACAACCCGACCACGTTCAAAAAGGGAGAGATTTTTTGCCTTTGCCATCACAACGTGTAACTACATGACAGAAAATGACAATCAATCCACATCTTTGCACAGATTTGGCCTTTTAAAGGCATGTGGTCCTAAACTTTTGATCAGCTGAAAAACAGCCTGTTTTAGTTTAGTAGTTGTTTCACTAAATTGAATGCTCAAAAAATGTTTTGTCTCACTCCCATTTCTTCTTGTTAAATGTTGAAGCTCTACTTGGAACCTTGTTAAGATCCAGCCATGCTAAATATGATTTTTTGCCATTTTTCAAGTGGTCTTAAACTTTTGATCAGGACTGTATTAGAGAACATTTCAGCTCTCAAGCCTTCTATGTGCATGTACTGTATATCCCTATTCTGGTTATGCTGAAACTGAAAGGATTTATTCATGTCTTAATACATTAGAATGGAATATGTAATTGTTTCTGTCTTTTGTTCTAAATCTTATACATATTTTTACAGAATTAAATTAGCCTTATCATTAAATTAAACTACCATGGCTGAGAGCTAGGGTTAATCTCTGCATATATTAGAATCAAATGTATGTGATCCGATAAATTCTGGCACTATGGCAAATCACTGAAACATATCTTAAGTATCCACTTGATTTATTAACCAACTCCTAAACCTGATGGATCTTAAATGATTGAACTGAGATATTGAAGAACTTTCCGTTATACTCTGTTTTTATTAATTTCACTATGTTTCCAGCTCCTTATATTTTCTAAGTAAGGAAATTAAACTTCATAATGTATTTTTTTTATTTCTTTACGCATGTTAATTTTTTTAATTATACAAAAAGAAAACATAATATGGTAAATTAATAAAGCAACTATAAACACATTTTTATTAAAAGTTAGAATCTGATCTGCCTTTTTTAAACTTTAAGATATACTGGTCACATCAAGAATTTTTCAGGGTTTATTTTTGCTGACCAAATACAGTAGATGACCAGGAAAAATTATAATAAATTCCACATATAAAAATAGATACATGAATTTAAAAATGTAGTGGGCATCTATGAAATCTGCTATGCCTGTTTTGTGGTGTAAAAATGTCTCAAGTGAAGAAATTTGTGACATTTGGTAAGTAACTGGGACTTTTGGTGAGCTGTGCCTTTCCAAACCACTTTCTGAAGTGCAGTGAGAAGTTGGTCAGGTTTTGCCAGTAGATCACTTTTAAGACACATTTGTGAAGCGCAACTTTTTAAAATGTGTCAAAAAAGTCACAGCCAGTCACAACCAGTCGCAAGGTAGCCCCCTGGCGTACTTTCAGTAAAATAGGCGCAACCACATGCACTTACACTGTGCAGTTTAGCATAGTTAATTTCTAATACACCTATCATGATAAGTTTCATGTAGAGTTTTATGTTGCATGCTAAATGTACACTACCTTTATACAATAAAACAGTTTAACTTAAAATATTTCTGTTACATTGTGCTATGATGTTTTAGGAAATAGGATCTGGCACATTACACACTTTTTTTTTTACTTAAAAGGGTTTTCCAGATATTTTTATACTATATAGATATATAGTATTTGATTGTTGGGGGTCCAAAACCTGTGACCCCCGCTGATCAGCTGTTCGAGAAGGCAACAGTGCTCCTGTGGGCTCTGTGACCTTCTCCGTGCTTACCAAGCACAACGCTGTACATTGTATAGCGGCTGTGCTTGGTATCACAGTTCAGCCTCATTTACGTCAATGGGGCTGAGCTGCGCCTAGGCCATGTGACCGATAAATGTGATGTTACGTGGCCTAGTAAAAGTTGTGAGAGGGCTACAGACAGGGGCGGATTGGCCATAGACACTACAGGGAAATTTCCCAGTGGGCTGATCCCCAGGGGGCCAACTAAACCCTCTTCTTGGCCAAAAGCCAGGTACATAATGATCTGATACTCTCAGCAGTAATTAATTTAGACCATATTTTGTGCTGCACTCTGGTATCTGTGGCCACTTTTTTTTTTTTCCAGGGCCACTTTACGTTCCTAGTCTGCCCCTACAGAGCTCACATGAGCGCCAGTGCCTTCTCAACCAGCTGATGGGTGGGGGTCCCGTTTGTTGGACTCCAACCGTTCAGATATTGATGACTTATCCTAAGATATTTTTTCAGTTTTTGCCTCTCCATGTTTATGCATCTATAACTTTTTTATTTTTTCATTACCATGGCCGTAAAAGGCCAAGTTTTATGCAGGAGAAATTGTTTTGTGCTGTTTGAGCATGCATATAAATTGCATTATAATTTATATACATTTTTATGTCACTAATCTAGAGAAAGCAATTTTTCACATTGCTATTTTCCTCTATTGTTTATACTGTACATATTTCACATGTACTAACCTTTAAAGGAAATCGACAAAAAAAAATTCTGCCAATTAATACCAGATAGTAACATATATCCTTTTTTTCTAATCTGTTTTTATTTCCTGATTTATTTCTTCTATTTTCTGAACATTATTATGGGGGCGGCCATCTTGCTTGAGCTGTTCTTAACAGCATTTAGTAAGCATTAAAAACATTTCTTTACGACAGCCCCATGGCCCATAGACACTATGTTCAGAAGGGGACTTCATTGTCTTCTACGGGAGAGTCTTCTAGACATGCTCTGTGACCTGTACTGAGGTCATTGTACAAGGAAAGAATAGATAAGCTTTGACAATCTCATATTGTGAATAGTGGATCCTGTCTTATCTGTCATTCTAATACTGCCTGTAATGATATCACCTCTGTGTATAGATCAGCAGTTAACTGCAGTAAAGTGATCTGTACAGACCAAGAAGTGGTGCCTATTATAAGGCTTAGTAACTAGTGGGAAAACTATAGGATTTTATGGGGGTTTTCTTAAATGTAGATATTGATGTGGAAAATTAAAAATAACATCACCCAAAATTTTTTAAAACTATCTTAGGCTACTTTCACACCTGCGTTAGGTGCAGATCCGTCTGGTATCTGCACAGACGGATCCGCACCTATAATGCAAACGATTCTATCCATTCAGAACAGATCCGTTTGCATTACCATGAATGTTCATGATAATGCAAACGGATCCGTTTTGACTTACACTGAAAGTTAATGGGAGGCGGATCCATTTTCAATTGCACCATATTGTGTCAGTGAAAACGGATCCGTCCCCATTGACTTACATTGTAAGTCAGGACGGATCCGTTTGGCTCCGCATCGTCAGGTGGAAATCAAAACGCTGCAAGCAGCGTTTTGGTGTCCGCATCCAGAGCGGAATGGAGGCTGAACGGAGGCAAACTGATGCATTCTGAACGGATCCTTATCCATTCAGAATGCATTGGGGCAGAACTGATCCGTTTTGGGCCGGTTGCGAGAGCCCTGAAACGGATCTCACAAGCGGACCCAGAAACACCAGTGTGAAAGTAGCCTAAAACATAAAAACATGATTTAAACAATCACTTTCTGATGACACATTTTCTTTAATGAGTTGTTTATTTTGGTTGTCTGGATATACACTCACCTAAAGAATTATTAGGAACACCATACTAATACGGTGTTGGACCCCCTTTTGCCTTCAGAACTGCCTTAATTCTACGTGGCATTGATTCAACAAGGTGCTGATAGCATTCTTTAGAAATGTTGGCCCATATTGATAGGATAGCATCTTGCAGTTGATGGAGATTTGAGGGATGCACATCCAGGGCACGAAGCTCCCGTACCACCACATCCCAAAGATGCTCTATTGGGTTGAGATCTGGTGACTGTGGGGGCCATTTTAGTACAGTGAACTCATTGTCATGTTCAAGAAACCAATTTGAAATGATTCGAGCTTTGTGACATGGTGCATTATCCTGCTGGAAGTAGCTATCAGAGGATGGATACATGTTCTCATTCTGTTTACGCCAAATTCGGACTCTACCATTTGAATGTCTCAACAGAAATCGAGACTCATCAGACCAGGCAACATTTTTCCAGTCTTCAACAGTCCAATTTTGGTGAGCTCGTGCAAATTGTAGCCTCTTTTTCCCTTTTTGTAGTGGAGATGAGTGGTACCCGGTGGGGTCTTCTGCTGTTGTAGCCCATCCGCCTCAAGGTTGTGCGTGTTGTGGCTTCACAAATGCTTTGCTGCATACCTCGGTTGTAATGAGTGGTTATTTCAGTCAACGTTGCTCTTCTATCAGCTTGAATCAGTTGGCCCATTCTCCTCTGACCTCTAGCATCCACAAGGCATTTTTGCCCACAGGACTTCCGCATACTGGATGTTTTTCCCTTTTCACACCATTCTTTGTAAACCCTAGAAATGGTTGTGCGTGAAAACCCCAGTAACTGAGCAGATTGTGAAATACTCAGACCGGCCCGTCTGGCACCAACAACCATGCGACGCTCAAAATTGCCTAAATTACCATTCTTTCCCATTCTGACATTCAGTTTGGAGTTCAGGAGATTTTCTTGGCCAGGACCACACCCCTAAACGCATTGAAGCAACTGCCATGTGATTGGTTGACTAGATAATTGCATTTATGAGAAATAGAACAGGTGTTCCTAATAATTCTTTAGGTGAGTGTATATGTTGCTTTTTTACTTTTATGTAATGTATGAGCAATAAAATGTCTTTTAGGTAAAATAAGCGCTTTGTTATCTTTGCGAGCTTTTATTGAATTCATTTTTATTATTATTTTTTATAAAAAAAAAATTTTTATCCAATAAGGAACTTACTAAATAATTTTACACTTATAATATATTCCTATACTCCTGTATTCTTTCTGTCTCTATCGCACAGGCTGTGGTTTGGACAACACCAGTGTGTCTTTCATAGCACTAAATACAAAGGTTATATAAAAAAAAATTATACCCCATTTTGATATGATAATATATTTTGATCAAAATCCTGTTCGGCGCGAGATTACTTCATGGCTTCATTACTTCACGGCTCGCGAGCAAATGGAGGAAATAAGTTTGAATTTTTTATTTTTTTATACTATTTTAGGTTAAATCGATTCGCTGACACGAAGCACAATGAAATTTGGCTTCTAGGTGAATCGAATTTATTTTTAAATTCAGATCGAATTCCAATTCGTGGGATTTGCTTCGCTCATCTCTAGTGATAATAATAGACAGTGGGTGGTCTATATGCACCATTAAAGGGAACCTGTTTCATTCTGTCCAACCCAGGGGCAAAATGAAATCCCAAAATGCTTCCTCATTGCAGAGAGCTATGCCATGCCATGACATTTAAGACAAAACTATTTATTTAAAAAGTAATTTTCAGAGTGAAACATATGATGGAGCCCTTTAAAGCATATGAGTTCTACTTATGATTTGCTGAGTGGATGAGTTTTGCTGCACCATTGGAGATATTTTGACAAGCTGGCAACTTTTGAAAAATCAGAGAGAGAAAGATCCCATTTAATTTCAGAAGACAGATGGCATTAATTTTTTATTAAACTCCAAAATACATCAAGTTGTAACAGTCTTTATCAATTCCATCATGTCCAGTTTTTACAGGATCCATGATCATTATTGGTGATGAGCAAAGTTTTCAAAAATTCGATTCTGCTGGTTCTCCGAACTTCGACAAGAAATTCTGATTATTTACAAAGTACTTCGGCACTATGAAGGGAAATGGTGATCGCACCACCACTCATCATTAAACCCCTCAGATGCCGCGTACATCTGAGAGTCACATTGAGATCTTTCAGGGGTTAATCACGGGTTAAAAAAAATACATACTCACCTCATCCATTTGATTCCTGAGAGGCCATTGCGGCTGTAAAGGGGGAATATTAATCACCAATATTTATGCAAATATCGATAATTAATATTCATAAATGGGAGGAGCCATCTAGTGATAACTCCGCCCATTCATGCCTTTA
Source organism: Bufo bufo (assembly GCF_905171765.1). Taxonomy (NCBI): domain Eukaryota; kingdom Metazoa; phylum Chordata; class Amphibia; order Anura; family Bufonidae; genus Bufo; species Bufo bufo. The sequence goes on from NC_053390.1 coordinate 334,005,842, forward strand.
TATAATAACAACAATACCTTCGCTATACTTTACACTGATCACTATGCTAGCTGCATGCGCCTTACTAAACTAACTATCGCCAATAACCACACAGATAGTTATAAACCAAACACAGTATTTATTACTAACAATACACTACGCACGCAATACTAACAATACAGCACTAAATATACAATCCTAAACTACACTACACATTCCCAATTCCACCCATCAACTAACTACACAGTTCACACATACAAGTAATAACCCACCCATCTGTACTCACTGTCTCTACGGGGTTAACGGTGGCACTGCAAGGGAGTGCAGGCCACAGACACTATAGATTCAGCACTGCAAGGGTTACTTGCAAGTGAGTGCTGAGGTTTACCAGGGGTACAGCAGGGATCAGGGACACAGCAGGGAGTGGGGGTAATCAGGGGTACTAATAGGGCCACAGGATCAGGGGTACAACAGGGGAATACAATAAGGCAAGGGTTTGGGGGATCACAGGATCAGGGGTACAAACAAGGATACAATAAGGCAAGGGTTTGGGGGATCAGGGTGTCCAGTAATAGATACAGTGGGGATAACCACAAATACAATCAGGGGAACCAGTGGCACAGGATCAGGGGTACAAACAAGGATACAATAAGGCAAGGGTTTGGGGGATCAGGGTGTCCAGTAATAGATACAGTGGGGGTAACCACAAATACAATCAGGGGAACCAGTGGCACAGAATCAGGGGTACAAACAAGGATTATAAGGCAGGGCCCAAGGTGCACATCAAGGACACAAATATAGGGGTTACAGGACCAGGGGTGATACTTAGGCCTTATCCATGTGGTCATCATGGAGCTCCTCTCTCCTATGCGTCTCTCAATCTAGTCTGGTTGCAAGAGAGGGCACCTCTGTCCGGTTCGGGGTTTTATAGCCCAAAAGCAACCCCCTCCTCCTTCCTCAGGCATGTGACATCATAGTGTGCCTTAGTCCCCCCTCCTAGTCCCAAAAATGCTGGGAGTAATGGGCATGGCCATGGGGCAGAGGTGTGGAAAAACAGGTCTTTGATGTCTCTGATTAGAAGGTCCCCTCACAACGGTGCCACAGAGTCTGATTGATTTGGGCCTGAACAAAAGGGGACTAGATGCTAATCAGCTGTTATCCTACAGGCTATCAGCACAAGTTTTTCTCTAAACAACTCTGTTGATAACAGTTGGAATTGCATATATGCATATATATATCCACAGATGCTTGGGGCCACATCTATAAACACATACAAAACCGGGGGTATGAATGGGCAGCAATAAGCCCACATACATACTGTCATGCTGACATAAGTGTATATACATAGACACGTGTGCAAATACATACACACATATCTATATATACACACACCCTCGCATATATCTGGGGCCAGGAAATATATGCTAACTATAAGGGGACACATATATATACTAATATAAGGGGGATTATAAGGGGGCACAGCTTCCAGGGACCACATATTTCCCACAGGGGCCACCATGAGCCCCTGGGGATCACCATGGGCATCACCCCATGATGCGGTGGTTAATGTATGCATATATATACTATACATGCCCGCACGTGTTTGCAGGCATGCATGTATATATATGCACACGTCTCAACCGTTCCTCAACAGCGGCCATCTTGATAGAAGAAAACCCGCCAAATTTCCACGTTATCACGCTGGCGAGGCGCAGTGACATCATCACATGCGAAATTGGCCGTATTTTCTTCAATCAAGATGGCTGTGACATCCTCTCCACGATCAAATGCATGGGGTAAGTATGTATTTTTTTTTTGCCGACATTTCAGGAAAAATTTAATAGTTACCACGAAGCACCAAGAAATTCGGATTTGTGACGAATTAAATTTTTCCTGAAATTTGGATCGAATTCAACTTAATTATCTTTGATATGCTCAACACTAATTATAATCATCATGATCCATGATCACCAATAGGGATGAGTGAATCAACTTCGGATGAAACATCCAAAGTCGATTTGCATAAAACTTTGTTTCAATACTATATGGAGCGAGCGCTCCGTACAGTATTAGAATCTATTGGCTCCATCCCCTGGAAAACCCATCAATCCCTTACTTCATTCGAGAATGGGAAAGAGAGTTACAAACCAAAATTTCACCCCCCCAAATTGCATCACTTTTACGCAACAACAAACATACAGTATTTCCAGGTGCGTAAAGATACAAGAAAATTCCTACAAAATCCTTTCAAGGTGGTATTTAACAGTTGAGTCAGATGCATGAAACAACAAACGCAAACTGCTGGAGATGCGAGCGAGTGGCTCCTTTTTACATATCTGGTGGGACTGTGAGTTAATCAAACCTTTTTGACATCAGATGCTCAGGATTATTAATATAGTATGTAATACCTCCTTCTCGCTCAAAATAGATATAGCTTTGCTCTTGCTCTTCCCCTCAGACATACCTGAGAAAACTAGACGGCTTCTTAACCACATGTTGGCAGCGGCTAGGCCCTTAATCCCATTTCACTGGAAGCCTAGAGAGGTTCCCTCAATCTTACACTGGTTAAACAAGATTGACGAGATTGTCAGATTTAGGCTACTTTCACACTTGCGTTCGGGGTTCCGCTTGTGAGTTCCGTTTGAAGGCTCTCACAAGCGGCCCCGAACGGATCCATACAGCCCCAATGCATTCTGAGTGGATGAGGATCCGCTCAGAATGCATCAGTTTGGCACCGCTTGGCCTCCGTTCTGCTCAGCAGGCGGACACCCGAACGCAGCTTGCAGCGTTTTTGTGTCCGCCTGGCCGTGCGGAGCCAAACGGATCCGTCCCGACTTACAATGCAAGTCAATGGGGACGGATCCGTTAGACGTTGACACAATATGGTGCAATTGCAAACGGATCCGTCCCCCATTGACTTTCAATGTAAAGTCAGGAGTCCCTATTAATATACCATCAGATCGGAGTTTTCTCCAATCCGATGGTATATTTTAACTTGAAGGGTCCTCATCACCATGGGAACGCCTCTATGCTAGAATATACCATCGGATTTGAGTTAGATCGTGGAATTGGAATTCGATCCGAATTTAAAGATAAATTCGATTCACCTAGAAGCCAAATTACATTGTGCTTCGTTTCAGCGAATCAATTTAACCTAAAATAGTATGAAAAAACAAAAAAATTCAAACTTACCTCCTCCATTTGCTCGCGAGCCGTGAAGTAATGAAGCCATGAAGTAATCTCCCCCCCCCTGTTTTTAATTCATTGGTGGCCAGGGCGGCCGGCCGTCCCTCCCTCCCCCACCCTGTTTTTAACTCATTGGTGGCCAGTGCGGCCGCCCCCCCTCCCCCCTAATTAAAATGACCGACCCCCCATCATTGGTGGCAGCGGAGAGTTACGATCGGAGTCCCAGTTTAATCGCTGGGACTCTGATCGGTAACCATGCCAACCAGGACGCTACTGCATTCCTGGCTGCCATGGTTACTTAGCAATTTTAGAAGCATTATACGGTCTGTGCAGCACATTGCTTATAGCACAGACTTTTCACTTACCAGTAGGAGGAGCGCCCGGCCGGTCACAGACATCGCAGGTAAGTATAATGCTTCTAAAATTGCTAAGTAACCATGGCAACCAGGACTGCAGTAGCGTCCTGGTTGCCATGGTCACCGATCGGAGTCCCAGCGATTAAACTGGGACTCCGATCGGAACTCTCTGCTGCCACCAATGATGGGGGGTCGGTCATTTTAATTAGGCGGGGAGGGGAGGCCGACCGCACTGGTCACCAATGAGTTAAAAACAGGGGGGGAGGGAGGGGGGCCGGCCGCACTGGCCACCAATGAATTAAAAACAGGGGGGGTAGGGAGGGGGGGCCGGCCGCACTGGCCACCAATGAGTTAAAAACAGGGGGGGAGGGGGGCGGCCGCACTGGCCACCAATGAGTTAAAAACAGGGGGGGAGGGGGGCCGGCGGCACTGGCCGTCATTGAGTTAAATATAGGGGAGGGAGGGATGGAGGGGGGGCCGGCCGCACTGGCCACCAATGAGTTAAATACAGGGGAGGGAGGGGGGGCCGCACTGGCCACCAATGAGTTAAATACAGGGAGGGAGGGGGGGTCTGCCCCCTGCTGCCTGGCAGCACCTGCCAGGCACGTAATAACTTCATAAATTGATTTCTACTGTACACTGCGTGCAGAATTATTAGGCAAATGAGTATTTTGACCACATCATCCTCTTTATGCATGTTGTCTTACTCCAAGCTGTATAGGCTCGAAAGCCTACTACCAATTAAGCATATTAGGTGATGTGCATCTCTGTAATGAGAAGGGGTGTGGTCTAATGACATCAACACCCTATATTAGGTGTGCATAATTATTAGGCAACTTCCTTTCCTTTGGCAAAATGGGTCAAAAGAAGGACTTGACAGGCTCAGAAAAGTCAAAAATAGTGAGATATCTTGCAGAGGGATGCAGCACTCTTAAAATTGCAAAGCTTCTGAAGCGTGATCATCGAACAATCAAGCGTTTCATTCAAAATAGTCAACAGGGTCGCAAGAAGCGTGTGGAAAAACCAAGGCGCAAAATAACTGCCCATGAACTGAGAAAAGTCAAGCGTGCAGCTGCCAAGATGCCACTTGCCACCAGTTTGGCCATATTTCAGAGCTGCAGCATCACTGGAGTGCCCAAAAGCACAAGGTGTGCAATACTCAGAGACATGGCCAAGGTAAGAAAGGCTGAAAGACGACCACCACTGAACAAGACACACAAGCTGAAACGTCAAGACTGATTTTTCTAAGGTTTTATGGACTGATAAAATGAGAGTGAGTCTTGATGGGCCAGATGGATGGGCCCGTGGCTGGATTGGTAAATGGCAGAGAGCTCCAGTCCGACTCAGACGCCAGCAAGGTGGAGGTGGAGTACTGGTTTGGGCTGGTATCATCAAAGATGAGCTTGTGGGGCCTTTTCGGGTTGAGGATGGAGTCAAGCTCAACTCCCAGTCCTACTGCCAGTTTCTGGAAGACACCTTCTTCAAGCAGTGGTACAGGAAGAAGTCTGCATCCTTCAAGAAAAACATGATTTTCATGCAGGACAATGCTCCATCACACGCGTCCAAGTACTCCACAGCGTGGCTGGCAAGAAAGGGTATAAAAGAAGAAAATCTAATGACATGGCCTCCTTGTTCACCTGATCTGAACCCCATTGAGAACCCGTGGTCCATCATCAAATGTGAGATTTACAAGGAGGGAAAACAGTACACCTCTCTGAACAGTGTCTGGGAGGCTGTGGTTGCTGCTGCACGCAATGTTGATGGTGAACAGATCAAAACACTGACAGAATCCATGGATGGCAGGCTTTTGAGTGTCCTTGCAAAGAAAGGTGGCTATATTGGTCACTGATTTGTTTTTGTTTTGTTTTTGAATGTCAGAAATGTATATTTGTGAATGTTGAGATGTTATATTGGTTTCACTGGTAAAAATAAATAATTGAAATGGGTATATATTTGTTTTTTGTTAAGTTGCCTAATAATTATGCACAGTAATAGTCACCTGCACACACAGATATCCCCCTAAAATAGCTAAAACTAAAAACAAACTAAAAACTACTTCCAAAAATATTCAGCTTTGATATTAATGAGTTTTTTGGGTTCATTGAGAACATGGTTGTTGTTCAATAATAAAATTAATCCTCAAAAATACAACTTGCCTAATAATTCTGCACTCCCTGTAAAGAAAAAGATTTCCCGAACTTGCAAGACTTTGCAAAGTAATAACTTCGGCTCATCAGAGCCAATACATTCTAATACTGTACAGAACACTCTCTCCGTACAGTATTGAAACAAAGTTTTATCCGAATCGACTTCGAATGTTTCATCCAAAGTCGATTCGCTCATCCCTAATCACCAACACAAATTATAAAAACTGATGTAAATGTGAACCTTAGTTTTGCATCTGAAAGACATGAGTATTGGATTTGTTCTGTAAATAAATGTAGTATCAGTTTGAAAACGATGATACATACTTGAATGTAAGTAGCTTTGGTAATTAAATTATGTCTTTCCTCATTAAAACCTTGTCAAAACAACTAATTAAGATGGTGTTAATAGGCAAATTTTGTTTATTGTTATGATGTTCTGTAGAAGTCATGTAAATTATGTATCTTTTAATTTACTTTCACTCATTTTTGGGAATACATGTTTAACCACTTCAAGGCAGTTTTCACCTTCCTGACATAACCAAATTTTGCAGATCTGATGTGTAATTTATGTGATAATAACTTATGGAATGCTTTTATTTTTCCAAGCAATTCTGATACCGTTTTTCATGACACATTGTTCTTCATGTTAGTGGTAAATTTGGGTCAATATGCTTTACCTTCATTTACAAAAGATTAAAGAATTTACAGAAACTTTTCTAATTTTTACTTTTTCTGCTTTTAGGACATATATTACTTAACATTAACTATATGCCTACTTTATATTGGCATCATCATTGGTATTTTTTTTTTTGCAAGTTAAAAGGCTTATAATTTTAGAATTTAGAATTTTTTATATTAGCAAAACAATTTTCAAAACTGACTCTTTAAAGGACCAGTTCAGTTCTGAAGTGACTTTGAGGGGATTACATAAAATAAACCACCCCTAAATTACATAATTTTAGAAACTACACCCCTCAAATTATTTTAAACAGATTTTAAAAACTTTGTTATCCTTTTAGGTATCCCACAGGAATTAAAGCAAAATTCAGCTGAATTTATTTATTTTTGCAAATATTCCAATTTAATCCATTTTTCCTGTGACACAACAAGGATTAACTGCAAAACAAACTCAATATTGATTATACTGATTCTAAATTTTACAGAAACATCCCATATGTGGTCGTAAACTGCTGTATGGGCAAACCACAGGGCTCAGAAGGGAAGGAGCACCATTTGGCTTTTGGAGAGTAGATTTTGCTAGAATGGTTTTCGGGTACCATGTCACATTTGTAGTGGCCCTTTAGGTATCCCTACACTGGAAATCCCCATTAAGTGAGCACATTTTGGAATCTAAACCCTCAAGGAATTGGTCAAGAGGTATAGTGAGCACTTTGACTCCACAGGCGTTTCATAGAATTTTGAAAAACTTCACTGTAAGGTTGAAAAATGTCATTTTTTCCCCAATAAAATGTTGCTCTAGCCCCAGATCTTTCATTTACATAAGGGGTAAAATGACAAAAAAGCACCTTACAATTTGTTATGCATTTTAACCTGAATATTGTAACACCCCATATGTCATCATTAATAGCTGTATGGGTATATGCCAAGGATAAGAAAGGAAGGAGCGCCATATGGCTTTTGGAGCACAGATTTTGCTGGAATGTTTTTCAGGTATGTCATATTTGCAAAGACCCTGAGTCGAAACTCCCAATAATTGATCACATTTTGGAAACTAAGGGTGTCCAGCGTTTAAGATGCCTATCTTAATAACCCCTATAGCTAGTGGTGGATCCGCCGAAGTTATGAAGAGGCGCCGGCCTCTAAATAACATTGGCGTGTCCAGTTCCAGTCTAAATGCTTCCTTGCTGGTTTACATTTAGACCATTATCTACACCTAAAATAGGCATAGAAAATTATGAATGAGACGGGCCTGCCGGCACGTCTCCTTCCTGCACACTCCACATCCACTTTTTTAGACCTGGCGTGAGCGGGGAAAAGTCACACATTGCGGCACAAATCACCGTAGCGCAAAAATCTGTGCCAGAAATAAGCTGAATATAGGCATATTTCTGCATAGTAAATGAGCCCCTAAATCCTTCAAGGAATTCACCTAGTGGTATAGTGATCGACTTGACCCCATAGCTATTTCATAGAATTAAAAAAAATTGGGACATGAAATGAAAAATTAAATTTTATTTTAACTATATGTAGTTTTAGACTCATATATTTCATCTTTACAAGTGGTAATAGGAGAAAAAGCACCACAACTTTTTATGTAATTTTCCCCAAGTATGTGGTCATAAACTGCTATATGTGCCCACTGCAGGGTTCTGAAGAGAAAAAACCCATGTGTATTTGAGGCTTAATTTGGTGATTTATCTGATAACTGCAGAGACCCTGAAGTGAAGTAAGAAATAAGAATACCCCCAAGAAGTGAAATCATTTTAGAAACCACACTCTTTTTAGAATTTACCAAGGAGTGTAGTGAGCAATTTGACCCTACAGGTATTTCACAAAGATTAATGTACAGCAGATGGTGCAAAGTTAAAACTGCAACTTTTCCTCAGATATGCAATGTCAGTGCCCAGCATGTGCCAGTGTGAAAAGTCAGCCCTCTTATTATTAGACTGTGCCTCCTGGCATAGGAAACATACTATGTATGGCCCAATTTTTTTTCCTGGATATACAATAGAGCTCAGAACAGGGGCATAGCTAAAGGCTCATGGGCCCTGGTGCAAGAGTTCAGCTTGGGCCCCCATCTCCTTCACTCAGCGCTGGTGCACCTAGCTTTTCTGCTGCCGAGGCAAAAATTTAAACACCCCCCATGCCAAATTCTCAACTTAACCCCTTCCCTCCAATACTACTGTGAAAGGGGTTGTCCTCTTTTTACTACTGATGACCTATCCTCAGGATAGGTCATCAATATCAGATTGGCAGGGTCCCCCAGAACCCCCACTGATCAGCTGTTTGAAGAGAGGGCAGTGCTTATATGAGAACTGCTTTCTCTGCTCTGTTTACCTCCTTGCAGTGATGAGCAGGTAAACAGAGCAGAGAAGGCAGCGCTCGTTCGAAGAAAAAAACCCCTTTAAAGACAACCCCTTTAAAGACATACTTGGAAAACATTACATACAGCGCTACAGAACATACAGGCTAATACAGCCCCACATATGAACCTCTTCCATCTAGTGACTTCTCTTCTCTGATGTAGATATTCTCTTTTCTCTCAGACCAGACCGCCATAGTGACTTCTTTCAGCCGCGCCTTGTCTCTGCAGAGTTTAACAAAAATACATCTTACTTTCCAACTTTTTTATCCTCCTCCTCACCTTCTCAACACCCCATCCTGCCACCTCCAATACTGTGTCCGCTGTGCCCCCAATGTTATCCTGCAGAAACCGTCCCCATGAAAATACTGGTACTACACAGAGCATCAGTACAAAAACACCCCTTTATATTGTGCGCCAGTACAAAAAATACCCCTTTCAGATCAGACCCCCATTTAAAACCCTAAATGAGACTTCCATCTCAGACCAAACCCCCTTTAGACCTTTATGTCAGACCCCAGTTTTAGACCTCAGATTAGACCTTCATGTAAGACCCCAACCCAATATCAGACCTCAGATAATACCCCCATTAGACCTATAGACCCCCAATCAGACCCCCATTAGACCTCCAGACCCCCAATCAGATGTCTATACCCCCATTAGACCTCTCCAGACCACAGTCAGACCTCCAGACCCCCCAGTCAGACCTCCAGATCCCCCATTAGACCTCTCCAGACCACCAGTCAGAGCTCCAGACCCCACATTAGACCTCTCCATACCCCCAGTCAGACCTTTAGACCCCTCATCAGACCTCCAGACCCCACAGTCAGACCACTCCAGACCCCCCCTGTGAGACCACTCCAGACCCCCAATGAGACCTCCAGAACCCCCATTAGCCCTCTCCAGACCTCTAGACCCCTGTGAGAAATCTCCAGACCCCCATTCAGACCACTTCAGACTCCCAGTAAGACCTCCAGACTCCCCATTAAACCTCCATATTAGACCTCAGATCAGACTGTAAAATAGTAAAATAACTTACCTCTCCTGTCTCCTGCCGCCACTCTCCCTGTCCTGCTCTCTTCTCAGGGCCCGCGCTGCACAGTCACCTGACCTCCTGCAGCGTCAGGTAAGAGTGCGCTCTGTACATCCTGAGGCTGCAAGCAGCCAGGACACAGCAGCGCGGGACCTGAAAAGAGTAAGCAGGAGGAGGGTGTTGTGGAAATTGTATTATATGGAATTATGTGGACATTTTATCTTAGGATGTGTGTGTGTGTTTTATAGATTATCATCTGTCTCCCTGTGTCGGATTTAACCGAGGAACGCTCTAGCAGAGGGTACTTGGGTTGAATCGGGACCAGCGGTAAAACCGTCAGTATGAAAACCTTCTCATGGGCTTGGAGACGTGTTCTCAGTGTGTAGGGGGACGTTTGCCGGTTTGTGAGCACTAAGTGCAATGCGCTGGGCTTCTTCCCTTCAAATGTCTAAACACATTAGAGAAGTGAAGTCTGCATAACGAGAGATACATATTATACCTCTGCTGTGGCTTCGCTATCCCTTTCTGGATACATATCTGCACTTAAGACATGCATATCTGCCTTGTCGGTATACTCGTACCGTATACTGACAATAGCCGTAGCAATGTCCCGCAGATAGTCCCAAATCTATAAGAACCAGTAGAATGATCTTCACTAGATACTGGTCACTTTGAGCAATATTGAATGGGGTCCATGCTGACAGTGATGGGGGATGGGCGGCCACCTGCCTGATCAGACAATGGACATGACTCATCCTTCCTTATACAGGGATGAGGTGTGTGCATTGCACTGTTCAGCCATGTTAGTGCCCTCCCCTGTCCTTAGATATGTACCTGTACTTTCTCGGCTGACTGGCTGAAATTGTAAATCCGTCTCCTACTGGGCGTCGTTCTATTGCCTTAATAAAGAAGGAGTCTGGAGCCAATTGGGGGGCTTTTTACATGGACTCCAGCTTGAACCAGCATTGTGTCTGACTCTTCCTGGGCTAAAGAAGTACTTCATCCCTTATACAGAAAGAACTGAATAATAGCTACGGAATTGTTTGTGCCGGCGCACTTTAATACTGAAGTGCACCTTTTAGTGCACCGGAAATTTGTGCGCAAAGTTCCACCTAATTATCCATATCAAGGGGTAAGTACAGCGCTCACTAGTACACCAATATGGAAGCGCTCACTAGTATTCCCTTTATAAGATGCACTGCATCTTATAAAGGCAAAAGTACAGTACCACGTGGTGAGCACAGTAACGTCATTGCAGGTCCTGCTGAATGAAGATAAAAGATCCTTCTATCTTCATTCAGCAGGACCTGAAGAAAGAAGAGGATACAGGCTGTGCGATGAGGTGAGTTTTTTTAATTATTTTTAACCCCTCAATGGCCATTTTATTTAGCATTCTATCTTAAGAATGCTATTATTTTCCGTTATAACCATGGTATAACGGAAAATAATAAAGTGAGGTTCGGGTCCCCATTGACTTTAATGGGGTCCAGGTTTGGGTTCGGTGTTCGGGTCAAGTTCGGGTTCTGAACCCGAACTTCACCGAGTTCGGTCATCCCTAATCCTGAGGATAGGTCATCAATAGTAGTGTTGATCACGAATATTCGAATTTCGAATTTTTATCGCGAATATAGGTACTTTGAAAATTCGCGATTATTTCGAATATAGTTATATATATTCGGAATTTTGAATATTCTAAAAAAAAAATCACATTTTTTTTTTAAATATTTTTTTTTACGAAAGGTGCTCTTTGGAATATGGGCCCCTTTGCCCACCTAGGCTGCAAAAAAGTGTCACACATCTGGTATCTCCGTACTCAGGAGAAGTTGGGGAATGTGTTTTGGGGTGTCATTTTACATATACCCATGCTGGGTGAGAGAAATATCTTGGCAAAAGACAACTTTTCCCATTTTTTTATACAAAGTTGGCATTTGACCAAGATATTTATCTCACCCAGCATGGGTATATGTAAAAAGACACCCCAAAACACATTCCTCAACTTCTCCTGAATACAGAGATACCAGATGTGTGACACTTTTTTGCAGCCTAGGTGGGCAAAGGGGCCCATATTCCAAAGAGCACCTTTCGGATTTCACTGGTCATTTTTTACAGAATTTGATTTCAAACTCCTTACCACACATTTGGGCCCCTAGAATGCCAGGGCAGTAGAACTACCCCACAAGTAACCCCATTTTGGAAAGAAGAGACCCCAAGGTATTCGCTGATGGGCATAGTGAGTTCATGGAAGTTTTTATTTTTTGTCACAAGTTAGTGGAATATGAGACTTTGTATGAAAAAAAATCAAAAAAAAAAATCATCATTTTCCACTAACTTGTGACAAAAAATAGAAAATTCTAGGAACTCGCCATGCCCCTCACGGAATACCTTGGGGGGTCTTCTTTCCAAAATGGGGTCACTTGTGGGGTAGTTATACTGCCCTGGCATTTTCCAGGGGCCCTAATATGTGGTAAGTAGGTAAATGACCTGTGAAATCCGAAAGGTGCTCTTTGGAATATGGGCCCCTTTGCCCACCTAGGCTGCAAAAAAAAGTCACACATCTGGTATCTCCGTACTCAGGAGAAGTTGGGGAATGTGTTTTGGGGTGTCATTTTACATATACCCATGCTGAGTGAGAGAAATATCTTGGCAAAAGACAACTTTTCCCATTTTTTTATACAAAGTTGGCATTTGACCAAGATATTTCTCTCACCCAGCATGGGTATATGTAAAATGACACCCCAAAACACATTCCCCAACTTCTCCTGAGTACGGCGATACCAGATGTGTGACACTTTTTTGCAGCCTAGATGCGCAAAGGTGCCCAAATTCCTTTTAGGAGGGCATTTTTAGACATTTGGATACCAGACTTCTTCTCATGCTTTGGGGCCCCTAGAATGCCAGGGCAGTATAAATACCCCACATGTGACCCCATTTTGGAAAGAAGACACCCCAAGGTATTCAATGAGGGGCATGGCGAGTTCATAGAAATTTTGTTTTTTGGCACAAGTTAGCGGAAATTGATATTTTTAATTTTTTTCTCACAAGGTCTCCCTTTCCGCTAACTTGGGACAAAAATTTCAATCTTTCATGGACTCAATATGCCCCTCACGGAATACCTGGGGGTGTCTTCTTTCCGATATAGGGTCACATGTGGGGTATTTATACTGCCCTGGCATTCTAGGGGCCCTAAAGCGTGAGAAGAAGTCTGGAATATAAATGTCTAAAAAATTTTACGCATTTGGATTCCGTGAGGGGTATGGTGAGTTCATGTGAGATTTTATTTTTTGACACAAGTTAGTGGAATATGAGACTTTGTAAGAAAAAAAAAAAAAATTCCGCTAACTTGGGCCAAAAAAATGTCTGAATGGAGCCTTACAGGGGGGTGATCAATGACAGGGGGGTGATCAATGACAGGGGGGTGATCAGGGAGTCTATATGGGGTGATCACCCCCCTGTCATTGATCACCCCCCTATAAGGCTTAATTCATATGTCCGTATGTGTTTTGCGGATCCGATCCATGTATCCGTGGATCCGTAAAAATCATACAGACATCTGAATGCAGCCTGACAGGGGGGGTGATCAATGACAGGGGGGTGATCAGGGAGTCTATATGGGGTGACCACCCCCCCTGGAAGGCTCCAGGGAGACGCCTGTATGTGTTTTGCGGATATGATCCATCTATCAGTGGATCCGTAAAAATCATGCGGACGTCTGAATGGAGCTTTACAGGGGGGTGATCAATGACAGGGGGGTAATCAATGACAGGGGGGTGATCAGGGAGTCTATATGGGCTGATCACCACAGTCATTGATCATGCCCCTGTAAGGCTCCATTCAGACGTCCGTATGCGTTTTGCGGATCCGATCCATCTATCAGTGGATCCGTAAAAATCATGCGGACGTCTGAATGGAGCTTTACAGGGGGTTATCAATGACAGGGGGGTAATCAATGATAGGGGGGTGATCAGGGAGTCTATATGGGGTGATCACCACAGTCATTGATCACGCCCCTGTAAGGCTCCATTCAGATGTCCGTATGTGTTTTGCGGATCTGATCCATGTATCCATGGATCCGTAAAAATCATACGGACATCTGAATGCAGCCTGACAGGGGGGGTGACCAATGACAGGGGGGTGATCAGGGAGTCTATATGGGGTGATCACCCCCCCTGGAAGGCTCCAGGGAGACGCCTGTATGTGTTTTGCGGATCCGATCCATCTATCAGTGGATCCGTAAAAATCATGCGGACATCTGAATGGAGCTTTACAGGGGTGTGATCAATGACAGGGGGGTAATCAATGACAGGGGAGTGATCAGGGAGTCTATATGGGGTGATCAGGGGTGATCAGGGGCTAATAAGGGGTTAATAAGTGACGGGGGGGGGGGTGTAGTGTAGTGTAGTGGTGTTTGGTGCTACTTTACTGAGCTACCTGTGTCCTCTGGTGGTCGATCCAAACAAAGGGGACCACCAGAGGACCAGGTAGCAGGTATATTAGACGCTGTTATCAAAACAGTGTCTAATATACCTGTTATGGGTTAAAAAAAATCACATCTCCAGCCTGCCAGCGAACGATCGCCGCTGGCAGGCTGGAGATCAACTCTCTTACCTTCCGTTCCTGTGAGCGCGTGCGCCTGTGTGCGCGTGTTCACAGGAAATCTCGGCTCACGCGAGATGACGCCAATCGGCGTTAGTGTGACCTGGGAGCGCCGCAGAGATGACGCCTTTCGGCGTTAGTGTGACGGTAAGTGGTTAAGAAACAAGTATCCCTTAGGATGCATAGCAACAGAAAGACCTACTGAAATGAAAGGAAAGCAATTATTCAGTTAAAACTAGTATAATTTAAGGTCAATAGTGATCCGAAAGAAGATCCAACCTTGAAATGTTTGGAATGAGGTTAACTGAGCAGCATATTGTAAGTTTTAGATTACTTTTATCCAGCATGATTACCGTGATACAAAATATATACAGTTTAAAAAAAAATAATACCTAGTGCTGCCCAGGTATAAAGTGCTGGTCTGTGTATTTATATTTTCATAGCATTTTTTCCAAGGGTGCCTAGGAGGTCAATCCATTAAGTATCCCTATATACCCTGGCCATTACACACTGCTTATTTAATGTTTAACCTCCTACATACCTAACAGCTGAACTCTGCAGTTTGTGATACAGCTTTCTTCCTGTCCATTGGAAACTTTTTACCAATTCAGGGAGTTGCCAGCATTTTGGAAATTGAAGTTAACCACTAGTTTAGATTCTAAGGCCCCTTTCACATAAATGATACGGATTGGCTCAGAATGCGTTCAGTGAAACTAGCACTATTTTGCAAGCAAGTTCAGTCAATTTTGTCTGCGATTGCGTTCAGTTATTCAGCTTTTTCAGTGCGGGTGCAATGCTCTTTGATGCATTTTTCACATGAGTGATAAAAAAACAAAGGCTTACAAACATCTCCTAGCAACCATCAGTGAAAAACACATTGCATCCGCACTTGCTTCCGGATGCAATGCGTTTTTTTAACTGAAGCCCCATCCCCTTCTATGGGGTTAGGGCTGCGTGAAAAATGCAGAATAATAGAACATGCTGTGTTTCTCGCAGAAGTGATGCGTGAAAAATACGCTCATGTACACAAACCCATTGAAATGAATGGGTCAGGATTCAGTGCGGGTGCTGTGCGTTCACTTCACGCATCGCATCCGTGCGGAAAACTCGCTTGTGAAAAAGGGGCCTAAAAGTGTACTGGGGGCTCAGAAGACAAATCCAATACACTTTTGATTATTGAAATGAAAATCTCATGGTCAGAGTGGCTTTTAGTCTCCACTAGACTTGGTTTTACTTTTTAAAATTTCTTGGTGTGGGCAAAGACTCCCACTGGAGTCAGGAAGAACACAAGCCAGCTGCCACCACTCTGCAAGAGTTTTGACTGAGAACTTTAAGGACCCTTGCAGACGAGCGTTGGTCATGCTGCGAGTCTGCAGCGCAGCTCCCGGCCTGACCTCCCAGCACTGAGGGGGTCACATAGCATTATATTGATTTAGGATGCTATATAACCCTTACAGTTCTGGAATGTATTGGATAACACTGGCATAATGCTGTCAGCTATATACAATACATTCCAGAACTATAAGGCCCCTTTCACATGGGCGAGTATTCCGCACGGATGCAATGCGTGAGTTGAACACATTGCACCCGCACTGAATCCGGACCCATTCATTTCTATGGGGTTGTGCACAGGAGCGGTGATTTTCATGCATCACTTGTGCGTTGCGTGAAAATCGCAGCATGCTCCTCTTTGTGCGTTTTTCACGTAACGCAGGTCCCATAGAAATGAATGGGGTTGCGTGAAAATCGCAAGCATCTGCAAGCAAGTGCGGATGCGGTGCGATTTTCAGGCATGGTTGCTAGGTGACGATCGGGATGGGGACCCAATCATTATTAATTTCCCTTATAACATGGTTATAAGGGAAAATAATAGCATTCTGCATTCTGAATACAGAATGCATAGTACAATAGGGCTAGAGGGGTTAAAAATAAATAAAAAATAATTTAACTCACCTTAATCCACTTGTTCGTGCAGCCGGCATCTCTTCTGTCTTTATCTGTGAGCAATAGGACCTTTGATGACATCACTACGCTCATCACATGATCCAACACCATGGTGATGGATCATGTGATGGACCATGTGATGAACACAGTGACGTCATGAAAGGTCCTATTGCTCACAGATGAAGACAGAAGAGATGCCGGCTGCTTGAACAAGTGGATTAAGGTGAGTAAAAAAATTATTATTATTTTTTTAACCCCTCCAGCCCTATTGTACTATGAATTCTGTATTCAGAATGCTATTATTTTCCCTTATAACCATGTTATAAGGGAAAATAATACAATCTACACTACAACTAACCCAAACCTGAACTTCTGTAAAGAAGTTCGGGTCTGGGTACCACAGTCGGTTTTTTATCATGCGCGTGCAAAACACATTGCACCCGCGCGATAAAAACTGAACATTGGAACGCAATCGCAGTCAAAACTGACTGCAATTGCGTTCCTACTCGCGCGGGTTTGCCGCAATGCACCGGGACGCATCCGGACCTTAATGCGGACACGCCCGTGTGAAAGAGGCCTAAGGGTTACATAGAATCATTAATCAATATAATAATATGTGACCCCCGGCAGCCCTGCGAGTTCAGGCCGGGAGCTTCGCTGCGGACTCGCAACATTACCAACGCTTGTCTGCAAGGGCCCTAATATGTGCCCAAAAAGCAGAAGATACAATGGGGGATAATTAATCTAAACTGATGGAAAAGAAAAGGCGGCAGTTGCAATAGCAAACAATCAAATTCCAGCTCTCATTATACCAAGCCTCTTTTGAAAATGAAATAAATAAACTGGTTGGTCTATGGGCAACCTCTCTACTGTACCTTCCCTGTATCTAGGATTATTTAGTAAAGTGCAATACCTTCTACTACCACATAAAAATGTAAAAAAAAAATAAAAAAAATTCTAATTAGAAGCTTTGGGTCCTGGAGCCTGTACCAGAAAAAGGCCAGTTTTAGGCCTCTTTCACACTACGTTTTTTTTTTTTTTCGTTTTGCCGGCCGTTTTTTGCGTTCCATATACGGTCCGTATACGGAACCATTCATTTCAATGGTTTCGCAAAAAAAACTGAATGTACTCCGTATGCATTCCGTTTCCGTATTTCCGTTTTTCCGTTCCGTTGAAAGATAGAACATGTCCTATTATTGCCCGCAAATCATGTTCCGTGGCTCCATTCAAGTCAATGGGTCCGCAAAAAAACGGAACACATACGGAAATGCATCCGTATGTCTTCCGTATCCGTTCAGTTTTTGCGGAACCATCTATTGAAAATGTTATGCCCAGCCCAATTTTTTCTATGTAATTACTGTATACTGTATATGCCATACGGAAAAACAGAACGGAAAAACAGAACGGAAACGGAAACACAACGGAAACAAAAAACGGAACAACGGATCCGTGAAAAACAGACCGCAAAACACTGAAATAGCCATACGGTAGTGTGAAAGAGGCCTTACACTGGAGCCATATAATAGCCCCAAATCCTGCGTTCTGTTGATCTGAGCTAACTGTATCTATACTATAGTGTTATATATATACAGTCCTGATCAAAAGTTTAAGACCACTTGAAAAATGGCAAAAAATCTTATTTTACATTGTTGGATCTTAACAAGGTTCCAAGTAGAGCTTTAACATGCAACAAGAAGAAATGAGAGTGAGACAAAACATTTTTTGAGCATTCAATTAATTGAAAATAACGATTAAACTGAAACAGGCTGATCCAAATTTTAGGACCACATGCCTTTAAAAGGCCAAATCTGTGCAAAGATGTGGATTCATTGTCATTTTCTGTCAGGTAGTCACATGTTGTGATGGCAAAGGCAAAAAAAACTCTCCCTTTTTGAACGTAGTCGGCTTGTTGAACTGCATAAGCAGAGTCTCTCACAGCGCGCCATCGCTGCTGAGGTGGGACGCAGTAAGACAGTTATTTGGAATTTATTAAATGATCCTGAGGGTTATGGAACAAAAAAGTCAAGTGGAAGACCCAAAAAAATTTCATCAGCACTGAGCCGGAGGATCCAATTGGCTGTCCGTCAAGACACTGGACGATCCTCGACCCAAATTAAGGCCCTTACTGGTGCTGACTGCAGCCCCATAACCATCAGATGGCATCTGAGACTGAAGGGCTTCAAAAACAGAAAACGTCTTCAAAGACCTTGTTTCCTTGAACTCCACAGAACTGCTCGTTTGGACTTTGCAATAGAGCACCAAAAATGGGACATTCAAAGGTGGAAGAAAGTTTTATTCTCTGATGAGAAAAAATTTAACCTTGATGGTCCTGATGGTTTCCAACGTTACTGGCATGACAAGCAGATCCCACCTGAGATGTTTTCTACATGCCACAGTGGAGGGGGCGCCATAATAGTCTGGGGTGCTTTTTCCTTCAGTGGAACAATGGAGCTTCAGGAAGTGCAGGGGCATCAAACGGCTGCTGGCTATGTCCAGATGTTGCAGAGAGCATTCCTCATGACTGAGGGCCCTCGTCTGTGTGGTAACGACTGGGTTTTTGAACAGGACAATGCTACCGTACACAATGCCTGCAGGACAAGGGACTTCTTCCAGGAGAATAACATCACTCTTTTGGCCCATCCTGCGTGTTCCCCTGATCTAAATCCAATTGAGAACCTTCGAGTATGGATGGCAAGGGAAGTTTACAAAAATGGACAACAGTTCCAGACAGTAGATGGCCTTTGTGCTGCCGTCTTCACCACTTAGAGAAATGTTCCCACTCACCTCATGGAAACGCTTGCATCAAGCATGCCGAAACAAATTTTGGAAGTGATAAACAATAACGGCTAAGCTACTCATTACTGAGTTCATATTTGGATGTTGGATTTCTGTTTTTGGGGGGGTTTAGTTTTTTTTTGGAGGTATTGTCCTAAACTTTTGATCAGCTGAAAAACAGCCTGTTTCAGTTTATTTGTTGTTTTCATTAAATTGAATGCTCAAAAAATGTTTTGTCTCACTCCCATTTCTTCTTGTTGCATGTTGAAGCTCTACTTGGAACCTTGTTAAGATCCAGCCATGCTAAATATGATTTTTTTGCCATTTTTCAAGTGGTCTTAAACTTTTGATCAGGACTGTACTATATACTGTTAGAGATGAGCGGACACCTGGATATTCGGGTTCGACAGGTTCGGCCGAACTTCACAAAAAAGTTCGAGTTCGGGACCCGAAACGTTTGACAGGAGAGGCCCTGCTGTCGCTTTGTTGACTCTAGATAACTTCTGCCTGATCCATCCACGATTCATTTGAATATCTTCTCTTCTCAACTTTCGATGTTCTTTTTTGTGCCTATCATGTTGATCACAGTTAACGGCAAATCAGGGTTCCACGCCGGAGAGGGAGCAGGACAAAGAGGTACCACATCCAACGGAGGTCAATGGCTCTAATGTGATCGAGCGGAAATATGGGACAAGTTGTTAAAGTTGAAGCATCGAATGAAAGGAGGGGGAGCGTCTATTAAAGACGAATTTTTGAAATGTAATTCCCTGTCACCTATGCAAAGCAAAAATGGGTTAATGTTACCCACCAATGGAAAAGACGATTTATAAAAATGTCAGGCCCTGCCAACTATGCACAGTAGGAGTTTATTCACGGCAAAACTGGGTTCATGTTACCCACCAATTGAACAGACGATTTTACAAATATTAGGTCCCTGTCACCTACACTCACCTAAAGAATTATTAGGAACACCTGTTCTATTTCTCATTAATGCAATTATCTAGTCAACCAATCACATGGCAGTTGCTTCAATGCATTTAGGGGGGTGGTCCTGGTCAAGGCAATCTCCTGAACTCCAAACTGAATGTCAGAATGGGAAAAAAAGGTGATTTAAGCAATTTTGAGCGTGGCATGGTTGTTGGTGCCAGACGGGCCGGTCTGAGTATTTCACAATCTGCTCAGTTACTGGGATTTTCACTCACAACCATTTCTAGGGTTTACAAAGAATGGTGTGAAAAGGGAAAAACATCCAGTATGCGGCAGGCTTGTGGGCGAAAATGCCTTGTGGATGGCTAGAGGTCAGAGAAGAATGGGCCGACTGATTCAAGCTGATAGAAGAGCAACGTTGACTGAAATAACCACTCGTTACAACCGAGGTATGCAGCAAAGCATTTGTGAAGCCACAACACGCACAACCTTGAGGCGGATGGGCTACAACAGCAGAAGACCCCACCGGGTACCACTCATATCCACTACAAATAGGAAAAAGAGGCTACAATTTGCACGAGCTCACCAAAATTGGACTGTTGAAGACTGGAAAAATGTTGCCTGGTCTGATGAGTCTCGATTTCAGTTGAGACATTCAAATGGTAGAGTCCGAATTTGGCATAAACAGAATGATAACATGTATCCATCCTCTGATGGCTACTTCCAGCAGGATAATGCACCATGTCACAGAGCTCGAATAATTTCAAATTGGTTTCTTGAACGTGACAATGAGTTCACTGTACTAAAATGGCCCCCACAGTCACCAGATCTCAACCCAATAGAGCATCTTTGGGATGTGGTGGAACGGGAGCTTCGTGCCCTGGATGTGCATCCCTCAAATCTCCATCAACTGCAAGATGCTATCCTATCAATATGGGCCAACATTTCTAAAGAATGCTATCAGCACCTTGTTGAATCAATGCCACGTAGAATTAAGGCAGTTCTGAAGGCAAAAGGGGGTCCAACACTGTATTAGTATGCTGTTCCTAATAATTCTTTAGGTGAGTGTATACAGAGCAGGGGTTTGTATACAGCAAAATTGGTAAAATGTCACCTGACAATGTAACTGACAATTTTTTATTTATTTATGTCCCTGTCACCTAGGCAGAGCAGGGGTTTATTCACGACAAAAATGGTAAAATGTCACCCAAGAATGTAACAGACGCTTTTGCACCCTGCTCCCTCTTTTGCTTTGCTGATGTCTCTGAGGTGACCACAACCTCTTCCTCCGAACTAGACAGGTCACTCGCATGATCTTGATTCCATGTGGTGTCTAGTATTTCATCATCCTCCACATCATCTTCCACCCACTCTTTACCCCTGCCCTCCTTGTCGGTCTGCATACTGCAGAAAGCCGCAGCAGTTGGCATCTGTGTTTTGTCATCATCAGAGACGTGCTACTGTGGTCTTCCCATGTCCTCATCCTGAAACATAAGTGGTTGGGCATCAGTGCACTCAATCTCTTCCACTTCTGGTGCTAGGCTATGTGGATGGCCAACGGAAACCCTGCCAGCAGAGTCATCAAAAAGTATAACAAACTGCTGCATGACTTGGGGCTCAGACTGCATGCCTGATTTGCAAGGGGGTGAGTTGAAAGACAGATGGCCATGGGCTGTAGGTGCCAACTCTGATCTTTCAGCAGGGGACTGGGTGGTAGACAATGCGAATGAACTGTAGGCACTGTCAGCCCCCCAATCTTCTATAGTCTGTACTTGTTCTGGCCTCACCTGATTCGTACTGTCCTAAATGCAGTGTAGGCCGCAAATGCACTTTCTAGCGCAAAAGATGAGCATTTATCACCCAACAATGTAACAGACAAATTAGTGAAATGTATTTCCTTGTCCACTATGTAGAGCAGGGGTATATCACAGCCAAAAATTGGTTAATTTCACCCGAAAATGTAACAGACAAATTAGTGAAATTTATGTATCTGTATACTAGGTAGAGCAGGGGTATAACACAGCCAGAAATTGGTGAATTTCACCCGAAAATGTAACAGACAAATTAGTGAAATGTTTTTCCCTGTCTACTAGGTAGAGGAGGGGTATATCACAGCTAAAAATTGGTGAATTTCACCCGAGAATGTAACAGACAAATTAGTGAAATTTATTTACATGTCTACTAGGTAGAGTAGGGGTATATCACAGCCAAAACTTGGTGAATTTCACCTGAATATGTAACAGACAAATTAGTGAAATGTTTTTCCCTGTCTACTAGGTAGAGCAGGGGTATATCACATCCAAAAATTGGTGAATTTCACCCGAGAATGTAACAGAAAAATTAGTGAATTTACTTTCCCTGTCTACTAGGTAGAGCAGGGGTATATCACAGCCAAAAATTGGTGAATTTCACCCTAGAATGTAACAGACAAATTAGTGAAATTTATTTACCTGTCTACTAGGTAGAGCAGGGGTATATCACAGCCAAAGATTTTATTTTTTAAATTAGGATACACCCCAAAAGAGTGGGAAATATAAAAAATAAAACAATGAGCAATTGCACTGTAGTATAACAATGGCTGGGTAAGGACAGTATACATGTCTATTCTGCACAAGGTACGGACAAGTCCTGTGGGATCCATGCCTGGTTAATTTTAATGAACGTGAGCTTGTCCACATTGGTTGTGGACAGGCGGCTGCGCTTGTCTGTGTGCTAAACACACGTTCAGACAATACACTGGCTGCAGGGCAGGCCAGCACCTCCAAGGCTTAAAGGTCAAGCTCAGGTCATGTGCCCAATTTGGAGACCCAGAAGTTGAAGGGGCAGACCCGTCATTCAGTAAGTGTAGGCGTGCGCACACATACTGCTCAACCATGTTGCTGAAATGCTGCCTCCTGCTAAGAAATTCCATATCAGCTGGTGGTGCTGGTTGTTGTGGCGTGCTGACAAAGCTTTTCCACATTTTGGCCATGCTAACCCTGCCTTCTGAGGTGCTGGTGGTGCCCCAGTTGCGTTGGCGACCTCTTCCTCCTCCTATGCCTTCACCTTGTGCTTCCACTGTGCCCCTGCTGTCAGGAGGGAATTCCACCAGCAGCGCGTCTTCCAGCGTGCGCTTGTACTCGCGCATCTTATGATCACGCTCCAATGATGGAATTAAGGATGGTACGTTGTCCTTGTAATGGGGATCCAGCAGCGTGGCCACCCAGTAATCAGCACAAGTTAGAATGTGGGCAACTCGGCGGTCGTTGCGGAGACACTGCAGCATGTAATCGCTCATGTGTGCCAGGCTGCCCAGAGGGAACGAAAAGCTGTCCTCTGTGGGAGGTGTATCATCTGTGTCCTCTGTATCCCCCCATCCACGCACCAGTGATGGCCATGATCTGGTTTGGGTGCCACCCTGCTGTGAACACGGTTCCTCCTCCTCCATCTCCTCCTCCTCATCCTCCACCTCCTCATCCTCCAGAACTGTACCCTGGCTGGACAATTGTGTACCTGGCGTATGTGGGTGCAGGAACCCATCCTCAGAGACACTTGTGAATCAATGGCCCGGAAACCCTATGAAATGATCCCTCTTCCTCCTCCTGTACCACATCCTCTTCCATCATCAAGGAGGCATAGAAGTGGGAAAGTAACGCTGAGAACGGCATCATTGGCACTGGCCATGTTAATGGAGTACTCGAAACAGTGCAACAGGTCTTGCATAGAGGCCTACTCATTGGTGGTGAAGTGGTGCTGTTCCGCAGAGCGACTCACCCGTGCGTGCTGCAGCTGAAACTCCACTATCGCCTGCTGCTGCTGGCACAGTCTAAACAGCATGTGCAAGGTGAAGTTCCACCTTGTGGGCACATCGCATATGAGGCGGTGAGCAGGAAGGCCGAAGTTACGCTGCAGTGCTGACAGGAGAGCAGCAGCAGGGTGAGAACGCCGAAAGCGGCCCACAATTTCTGCAGCAGCTCTGACATATTGGGGTAATTTTTAAGGAAGCTCTAAACCACCAAATTTAGCACATGTGCCAAACAAGGGATGTGCGTCAAACCGGCTAGGCCCAGAGCTGCTACGAGATTTCGCCCATTATCGCACACCACCAGGCCGGGCTTGAGGCTCACTGGCACCAACCACTCATCGGTCTGTTGTTTCATGCCCATCTACAGCTCCTGCGTGGTGTGAGGTTTGCCCCCCAAACAGATAAGTTTTAATACTGCCTGCCGTCATTTACCCCTGGCTGTGCTGAAGTTGGTGGTGAAGGTGATACGCTGACCGGATGAGGAGGCGGTAGAGGATGAGGAAGCAGAGTAGGAGGAGGAAGCAACAGGAGGCAAACTGAAGCACCCTGCAATCCTCGGTGGTGGAAGGACATGCGCCAAACTGCTATCTGCTTCAGGCCCAGCCGCCACTGCATTTACCCAGTGTGCTGTTAGGGAGATATAACGTCCCTGACCACGTATCTGTAGTTAGGTGGACCTTGCCACAGATGGCGTTGCGCAGTGCACACCTGATTTTGTCCCCCACTTAGTAGTGCAGGGAAGGGATGGCTCGCCTGGAAATGTAGTGGCGGCTGGGCACGACGTACTGTGGGACAGCCACCGCCATAAGGCTTTTAAAACTCTCCATCTCCACCAGTTGGAATGACAGCATTTCAAAGGCCAGTAATTTCTGTTGGAATTACAGCATTTCAAAGGGCCAGGGATTGCGGGTGGGTTGGGGGGTACTTCCTCTTCTGCTCCAGTGTTTTGGAGATAGAAAGCTGAACGCTTCCATGGGACATTGTGGAGATGCTTGGTGACCCAAGTGGTGGTTTGGCTGGCAGATCCTCTGTTTGCGGGGTGGCAGGTGCCACTGTCACTCCAGAGGTGGATGAAGAGGCTGAGACTGCAGCAGAAAAGGAAGCAGGAGGAGCCAGAGACCTTTCTTGGTTTTTGAGGTGTCTACTCCACTGCAGCTCGTGCTTTGCACTTAGATGCCTGGTCATGCAGGTTGTGCTCAGGTTGAGAACGCTTATGCCTCGCTTCAGGCTCTGATTGCACAGCGTGAAAACCACTCGTGTCTTGTCATCAGCACATTGTCTGAAGAACTTCTACGCCAGGTAACTCCTTGGAGCTGGCTTTGGTGTGCTCGGTCCCATGCTGCGTTGGGCAGTAGCAGGTGTACTGTCTAGGGGACGGTCGCTCCGCTTTTGCACCCTGCTCCCTCTTCTGCTTTGCTGTTGGCTCTTTGCGACCACCGCCTCTTCCTCCAAACTACACAGGTCACTCAAACGACCTTGATTCCATGTGGGGTCGAGGACCTCATCGTCCTCCACATCATATTCCACCCAATCACCCCTGCCCTCCTTGTCGGTCTGCACACTGCAGAAAGCCACAGCAGTTGGCACCTGTGTTTCGTCATCATCCGAGACGTGCTGCGGTGGTCCTCCCATGTACTCATCTTGAAACATAAGTGGCTGGGCATCGGTGCACTCAATCTCTTACACTTCTGGGGCAGGGCTATATGGATGGCCCTGGAAAACCCTGCTAGCAGAGTCATCAAAAAGCAGAAGAGACTGCTGCATGACTTGGGGCTCAGACTGCTTGGCTGATTTGAAGGGGGTGAGGTGAAAGACTGATGGACATCGGCTGCAGGTGCCAACTCTGATCTTTCTGCAGGAGACTGGGTGGGAGACAATGTGAAGGAACTGGAGGCACTGTCAGCAACCCAATCTACTATCGCCTGTACTTGTTCTGGCCTCACCATTCGTAGAGCCGCATTAGGCCCGACGAAATAACGCTGAAGGTTCTGTCGCCTACTCGCACCTGAGTAAGGTGTTTCACTTGTGCGTGTAGCTGGCACAGATCGACCACATCCTCTCCCTGCAACAGGAGCTCCACCAGCAGCACCACGACCGGGACCACGTCCCTTATTTGACACTCTCCTCATTCTGTGCAAATTTACGATCTTGCCCAAAATTTGTGTTTTTTAATAACAGAATATAACAGCAGTATCTAACGCTTCTATTTCACACTGACAGATGCAGCCAGGGCGTAAATGGAGTATTTTGCCCAAAATGAGTGTTTTTTTAATAACAGAATATTATTGCAGTATTTCAAGTTTCTATTTCACACTGACAGATTGTCACGGCTGAGGATGGGGAAAAAACCCTCAGCAGTGCGATGCCAGAAGATCTTTGGTCACTGCTCGGCCAGGACCACAGGATCAGGGAGCAGGTAACCTCCTATCGCGTCCCTAATACTGACCCTGACTCCTAGCCGTATGAGCCAACCCTGATGGTGGGAGGGCTCATACACCGGAAACCTTGGGGTCCCTACTAGCCCTCAGGGTGGCCCTGAACTAGGAGCAGGGTAAGACGACCTGTTCCTCCTAGGTGCGGACGAACAGGAGTCTCACAGGCCAAGCTGCAATGAAAGGGGAACAAATACAACATTTGGATATGGCAGGAGAACTAAAGCAGATCCAAACCTACCTGCCACAGCCAAGCTGACTGGAACCCGTGCATGACTACTGATGTCCACAAAACACTAAGGGACACAGCACACAACACATATCACACAGGTAACCAGGACATCCATAGTTGCAATAAACAGATAGACCATAAAGACATCATCTAACATCAGACATAAAGTTTATGACCACAAGGGTGGCCCTCACTGGCAGATGGTATATAACCAGGAGGATGACATCAGGTAACCATGGCTGAAGTAAGCCTCAGAGTCTGGCATCCAGCAGGAGCTAAATAACCCCAAGTGGCCACACCCACACACACACCCAGTGTTCACACACTAAGAAGGGAGTTAACCCTTCCTACACCAGGCAAGGGAAAAAGCCACTTAAAGGGGAAGTGTACAAACAACAATCACACTGCAGCTGTTACCACCGGCAACGACATGCGTGGCAACTATGTCCTGGGAAACAGCCAGAAGGCCGAGACACTGCCACCACATGTACACAAACCACACGTTGCCACGGGTAACCGCAGGTGACGAAAAGTGTCACAATACACACATACAAAACCTCGTGCACCACAAACAAGGAAAGTGCACACATACAAACACACCAAGCCAGGTGCAACCGCATGCACTTGACAGCAAGCTGCCTAGCAACCGCTCAGGCCGCTATACTGCAAAAACATAATGTTGCCAGCAGCAACCACACATGAGGCAACAAATTAACAGCAATCACCAGTGGTTGAACAATAAGACCAAACCGCAGGCAACTGCATGCGGGGGAGTCACGACCATGACCATGGTCGTGACACAGATGCAGTAAAGGCCGCAAATTTAGTATTTTGCCCAAAATGGGTGTTTTTTTAAACCCGGAATATTATTGCAGTATTTCAAGCTTGTATTTCACACTGACACGTGCAGCAAAGGCCGCAAATTTAGTATTTTGCCCAAAATGGGTGTTTTTTAATAACAGAATATTACAGCAGTTCTAACGCTTGTATTTCACACTGACAAATGCAGCAAAGGCCGCTAATTTAGTATTTTGCCCAAAATGGGTGTTCTTTTAATAACAGAATATAACAGCAGTATCTAACGCTTATATTTCACTCTGACAAATGCAGCAAAGTCCGCTAATTTAGTATTTTGCTCAAAATGGGTGTTTTTTAAACCCAGAATATTATTGCCGTATTTCAAGCTTGTATTTCACACTGACAGATGCAGCAAAGGCCGCTGATGTAGGGTATTGCCCAAAATGGGTGTTTTTTTTATACCCAGAATATTATTGCAGTATTTCAGGCTTGTATTTCACACTGACAGATGCAGCAAAGGCCTCAAATGTAGGGTATTGCCCAAAATGGGTGTTTTTTTTAAACCCAGAATATTATTGCAGTATTTCAAGCTTGTATTTCACACTGACAGATGCAGCAAAGGCTGCAAATTGAGTATTTTGCACAAAATGGGTGTTTTTTTAAATCTAGAATATTATTGTAGTTTTTAAGTTTGTATTTCACACTGACAGATGCAGCAAAGTTCGCAGATGTAGGGTATTGCCAAAAATGGGTGTTTTTTTAAACCCAGAATATTATTGCAGTATTTCAAGATTGTATTTCACACTGACAAATGCAGCAAAGGCTGCAAATTTAGTATTTTGCCCAAAATGGGTGTTTTTTTAATAACAGAATATAACAGCAGTATCCAACGCTTGTATTTCACACTGACAAATGCAGCAAAGGCCGCTAATTTAGTATTTTGCCCAAAATGGGTATATTTTTAAACACAGAATATTGTTGCAGTATTTCAAGCTTGTATTTCACATTGACAGATGCAGCAAAGGCTGCAAATTGAGTATTTTGCACAAAATGGGTGTTTTTTTAAACCCAGAATATTATTGCAGTATTTCAAGCTTGTATTTCACACTGACTGATGCAGAAAAGGCTGCAGATGTAGGGTATAGCCCAAAAAGGTTGTTTTTTTTAAACCCGGAATATTATTGCAGTATTTCAAGCTTGTATTTTACACTGACACATGCAGAAAAGGCTGCAAATTTAGTATTTTGCACAAAATGGGTGTTTTTTTAAACCTAGAATATTATTGTAGTTTTTAAGTTTGTATTTCACACTGACAGATGCAGCAAAGTTCGCAGATGTAGGGTATTGCCAAAAATGGGTGTTTTTTTAAACCCAGAATATTATTGCAGTATTTCAAGATTGTATTTCACACTGACAAATGCAGCAAAGGCTGCAAATTTAGTATTTTGCCCAAAATGGGTGTTTTTTTAATAACAGAATATAACAGCAGTATCCAACGCTTGTATTTCACACTGACAAATGCAGCAAAGGCCGCTAATTTAGTATTTTGCCCAAAATGGGTATATTTTTAAACATTGAATATTGTTGCAGTATTTCAAGCTTGTATTTCACATTGACAGATGCAGCAAAGGCTGCAAATTGAGTATTTTGCACAAAATGGGTGTTTTTTTAAACCCAGAATATTATTGCAGTATTTCAAGCTTGTATTTCACACTGACTGATGCAGAAAAGGCTGCAGATGTAGGGTATAGCCCAAAAAGGTTGTTTTTTTTAAACCCGGAATATTATTGCAGTATTTCAAGCTTGTATTTTACACTGACACATGCAGAAAAGGCTGCAAATTTAGTATTTTGCACAAAATGGGTGTTTTTTTAAACCTAGAATATTATTGCAGTTTTTAAGTTGGTATTTCACACTGACAGATGCAGCAAAGGACGCAGATGTAGGGTATTGCCAAAAATGGGTGTTTTTTTAAACCCAGAATATTATGGCTGTATTTCAAGCTTGTATTTTACACTGACAGATGCAGTAAAGGCCGCAAATTTAGTATTTTGCCCAAAATGGGTGTTTTTTTAATAACAGAATATAACAGCAGTATCCAACGCTTATATTTCAGACTGACAAATGCAGCAAAGGCCGCTAATTTTGTATTTTGCCCAAAATGGGTGTTTTTTTAATAACAGAATATTATGGCAGTATTTCAAGCTTGTATTTCACATTGACAGATGCAGCAAAGGCCGCAGATGTAGGGTATTGCCAAAAATGGGTGTTTTTTTTTTAACCCAGAATATTATGGCAGTATTTCAAGCTTGTATTTCACACTGACAAATGCAGCAAAGGCCCCAGATGTAGGGTATTGCCAAAAATGTGATATTTTTTTTAAACTCAGAATATAATTGCAGTATTTCAAGCTTGTATTTGACTGTCACATAAGCACATATGCTGTGCTAGTTCACTGAACTTGCATAAAATGTCCGCCGATGCCCACCTTACTAACAGACAGATAAAAGTTCTTTTTCTGGTTCACTGGGCTCAGGGCAGGGTAAAAATATTGTGCACTGCACTCACAAAACAAAATCGCTATAGATCGCTGAGTTAAACAAGCACTTCTGATAAAAGATTCTTTCCTATTCTCTCCCTCACAGCAGCAGCCTCCTATCCCTACACTAATCCGAGCAGAGTGACGTGCAGCGCTACGTGACTCCAGCTTATATAGACGCTGGGTCACATGCTGCATTGGCCAATCACAGCCATGCCAATAGTAGGCATGGCTGTGATGGCTTCTAAGGGCACACAAGTTAAACGCTTGTTGATTGGCTGGTCTGTAGCCTTTCAAAAAGTTCCATTAACTCGCTGAACACCGAACCCGAACCCAAACCTTTACTGAAAAGTTTGGGTTCGGGTCCGGGGTCCAAAAATCCTAAAGTTCGGTACGAACCCGAACTTTACAGTTCGGGTTCACTCAACCCTATATACTGTATATACAATCCTCAAATAAAATATTCTCTGATAGTGGCTGATAACAGAAAACAACAGTGAGCAAGTGCAAGGTCAGGGCTTTTATGAAAACCTTTCCAGACACCCAATTTACCTATGTGCTAAATTTGGGGTCAAACGGTTCAAGCGTTTGGATAACCATAGAGGACAAACAGACATTTACTTTTATAGTATAGAATAGATATACTATATATCGTTTTATTTATTTTTACTATGTTTGAACAATAGAAATAGAAAACAGCCATAACTTATTCAGTTTTCTGATGATGTCATTTTCTGAGGAACAAGATGTAGTTTTGATTGCTAACATTTTATGACCCATAGGAGTTATTGATTAACCCTTTCTCAATGGTTATTTTATTTTTTATTTTTTTCTTATTTCCGTTTTTTACTCCATGTCTTCCAGGACCCATACATTTTAAATTTTTCTGTATGAAAGCTTGTGGGACAAGTTGTACTTTCTAATGGCATCATTTAATTTCTCATACGATTTAATGGGAAAGGGAAACTGGAAAGAAAAATCTAAATGGAGTGGAATTGGAAAAAGCCCAAATACAATTCTGCCATTGTTTTATGGGTTTTGTTTTTATGACACTTAAGTTAAACTTCATTCTGTGGGTCAGTACAATACGACATGTATAGTTTTTCTTGTCTTTTAATAATTAAAAAAAATTAAAACTTAGAAAAAAAAGATTTTCAAAAAATGAAAACTTAAAAATAAAAAGATTTTCTTTGCATTTTCATATTCTGACCCCCATATTCTTTTTTTTTTATAAGTCTACAGAGCTCTATTAGGACTCATTTTTGCAAGGCAATCTGTATTTCTTATTGATATAGAGAGATGTCGCGAACATAAAATTTTCCATTCGCGAACGGCGAACGCGAATTTCTGCAAATGTTCGCGAACGGGCGAACCGTTATAGACTTCAATAGGCAGACGAATTTTAAAACCCACAGGGACTCTTTCTAGCCACAGTAGTGATGGAAAAGTTGTTTCAAGGGGACTAACACCTGGACTGTAGCATTTTTTTTTGAACAACGTGGTTTAAAACATCCAGTGTGTGTATACGATCAGGTATGATGTTGTATCGATCAGGTAGTGTAAGGGTTACGCCCGCTTCACAGACATTGACAGACCAAACTCCCCTTTTAATGCACCGCAAACAACCGCAAACAGTCCATTTGCCCAACCGCAAACTTCCCATTTGCACAAGGTTGGATACCAAGCTAGCAATGTCCCGTTGATGTCATTGAAGGTTTCTTCCTCCACTCAGCCACGTACAACACCAAGGGTCCCTGAAAGGTGAATTCAATTGATTTTTCGAACGGGAAGATGGTTAAAAAAACACTGGCTCCCTCCCCTTTGTTTGAATCCACGCCAGGGTCACTGCGTCTGCGCCGTGCAATTTACTGTCACACCCGATATGAGTGGTATTTTCTGTAGTTTTCTCTTCTCATCAGTTTAATCCTTGTTACATCCCCAATCTGGGGTCCATTTATTAAATAGATTTTTCGAACAGGGAGATGGTTAAAAAAATGCTGGCTCCCTCCCCTTTGTTTGAATCCATGGTACGGTCACTGCGTCTGCACCGTGCAATTTACTGTCACACCCGTGAGTGACACCCTGTAACGGTATGAGTGGAGGCCTAGCCAGTGGCCACAATACAGTCTGTGTGGGCCTGACACACACTGGCTTGTAACTGTGATTATATCTCCGAAAAATATTAAATAGAATTTTTTTTTATCTGCGAGGTATTTGTGAGTGAGTGACACCCTGTAACAGTATGAGTGGAGGCCTAGCCACTAGCCAGTGGCCACAATACAGTCTGTGTGGGCCTGACACATACGGGCTTGCAAATGTGACTATATCACATAAAAATATTAAATAGAATTTTTTTTATCTGAAAGGTATTTGAGTGAGTGACACCCTGTAACGGTATTAGTGGAGGCCTAGCCACTAGCCAGTGGCCACAATACAGTCTATGTGGGCCTGACACACACTGGCTTGCAACTGTGATTATATCACAGAAAAAGATTAAATATAATTTTTTTTTATCTGCAAGGTATTTTCTGTCACACCCTGTATGAATGGTGTGCACACAGTACTGTCTGTGACTGAGCCTGCAGCCTCTCACACACGGGCAGGCAACTGCAATATATATATATATATATATATATATATATAAAAATAAATTTAAAAAAAGCAGACTGATGTACCAGCCTTGAAAAGGGCTTTTTGGGGTGCTGTCAGGACGCTGTCCTTACAGCAGATGAGTCTGTGGACACAGAACACTGCCCTAGCTAACGCTTTCCCTATTAAATCAGCAGCAGCAGCACTGTCCCTCCTCTCACTGAGAATGCAGATTCCGAATGAATCTAAAATGGATGCTGTCCAGGAGGTGGGAGGGTCTGGGAGAGAGGGTCTGCTGCTGATTGGCTGGAATGTGTCTGCTGACTGTGAGGTACAGGGTCAAAGTTTACTCAATGATGATGTATAGGGGGCGGACCGAACATCGCATATGTTCGCCCGCAGCGGCGAACGCGAACAAGCTATGTTAGCCGGGAACTATTCGCCGGGAACTATTCGCCGGCGAACTATTCGGGCCATCTCTATTGATATATTTTAATTTTTTTATTTTAATTTTGGGGTGTGTATGAGTTTTCGATAAGTTAAAAAAAAATTTAGGAGGTAAAGTATTTTTCGCCCTATAAGACGCACCTGCCCATAAGACGCACCTAGGTTTTTGAAGAGTAAAATCAGAAAAAAAATATTTTGAACCAAAAGGTGTGCTTTTGGTGGGTTTTGAACTAATGGTAGTCTGTGGATGACACTATTATGTGGGATCTGTGGATGACGCACTGTTAAGGGGGATGTGTAAAATGGCACTGTTATGGGGGATCTGTGGATGGCACTGTTATGGGGGGATCTGTGGATGGCACTGTTATTGGTGCATCTATGGATGACACTGTTATGGGGGTGGATCTGTGGATGACACTGCTATGGGAGGATCTGTGGATGACACATATATAGCATTTTATGCTATATATGTGTCATTCACAGATATCCCCCCATAACAGCATCCCTGTGTAGTGAACCCCCAATCCAGGGGGTGGAGGCCGGCAACTGGTGTTGAAATCGTGGCGGGGCCCGGTGCAGTCACTGTACTCTATTACACAGGGTCCCGCACACAGCAGTATTCAGATTTAACCCCTTAAGGACTCAGCCCTATTTCACCTTAAGGACCAGGCCATTTTTTGCAAATCTGACCAGTGTCACTTTAAGTGCTGATAACTTTAAAACACTTTGACTTATCCAGGCCATTCTGAGAAATTTTCAAAAACCAAATTTTTAGAGACCAGTTCAGGTCTGAAGTCACTTTGCGTGGCTTACATAATAGAAACCTCTCAAAAATGACCCCATTCTATAAACTACACCCCTCAAGGTATTCAAACTGATTTTACAAACTTTGTTAACCCTTTAGGTGTTTCACAAGAATTAATGGAATATAGAGATACAATTTCAAAATTTCACTTTTTTGGCAGATTTTCAATTTTAATAATTTTTTTCCAGTTACAAAGCAAGGGTTAACAGCCAAACCAAACTCAATTTTTATGGCCCTGATTCTGTAGTTTACAGAAACACCCCATATGGGGTTTTAAACTGCTGTACGGGCACACGGCAGGGCGCAGAAGAAAAGGAATGCCATACGGTTTTGGAAGGCAGGTTTTGCTGGACTGGTTTTTTTGACACCATGTCCCATTTGAAGCCCCCCTGATGCACCCCTAGAGTAGAAAGTCCATAAAAGTGACCCCATCTAAGAAACTACACCCCTCAAAGTATTCAAAACAGATTTTAGAAACTTTGTAAACCCTTTAGGTGTTCCACAAGAGTTATTGGCAAATGAAGATGAAATTTCAGAATTTCAATTTTTTGTCAAATTTTCCATTTTAATCCATTTTTCCCAGTAACAAAGCAAGGGTTAACAGCCAAACAAAAGTCAATATTTATGTCCCTGATTCTGTAGTTTACAGAAACACCCCATATGTGGTCGTAAACAGATGTACTGGCACACGGCAGGGTGCAGAAGGAAAGGAATGCCATATGGTTTTTGGAAGGCAGATTTTGCTGAACTGTTTTTTTTTTACACCATGTCCCATTTGAAGCCCCCCTGATGCACCCCTAGAGTAGAAACTCCAAAAAATTGGCTCCATTTTAGAAACTACGGGATAGGGTGGCAGTATTGTTGGTACTAGTTTAGGGTACATATGATTTTTGGTTGCTCTTTATTACACTTTTTGTGAGGCAAGATAACAAGAAATAGCTGTTTTGGCACCGTTTTTATTTTTTGTTATATACAACATTCATCTGACAGGTTAGATCATGTGATATTTTTATAGACCAGGTTGTCATGGATGTGGCAATACCTAATATGTATACTTTTATTTATTTATGTAAGTTTTGCACAATGATTTCATTTTTGAAGCAAAAAAAATCATGTTTTAGTGTTTCCATACTCTGAGAGCCATAATTTTTTCAGCTTTTGAGCGATTACCTTGAGTAGGGTATGATTTTTGCGGGATGAGATGACGGGTTTATTGGCACTATTTT
This sequence comes from Bufo bufo, assembly GCF_905171765.1. Lineage (NCBI taxonomy): Eukaryota > Metazoa > Chordata > Amphibia > Anura > Bufonidae > Bufo > Bufo bufo. The sequence continues at coordinate 334,040,677 of NC_053390.1, forward strand.
GGGATGTGTGTGACTTTTTGATCGCTTGCTATTACACTTTTTGTGATGTAAGGTTACAAAAAATTGTTTATTTAGCACAGTTTTTATTTTACATTTTTACAGTGTTCATCTGAGGGGTTAGCTCATGTGATATTTTTATAGAGCCGGTCGATACGGACGCGACGATACCTAATATGTATACTTTTTTTTTATTTATGTAAGTTTTACACAATGATTTCTTTTTTGAAGCAAAAAAAATCATGTTTTAGTGTTTCCATAGTCTGAGAGACATACTTTTTTCAGTTTTTGGGGCGATTACCTTGGGTAGGGTATGATTTTTGCGGGATGAGATGACGGTTTTATTGGCACTATTTTGGGGTGCATATGACTTTTTGATCGCTTGCTGTTACACTTTTTGTGATGTAAGGTGACAAAAAATGGTATATTTTTATAGCACAGTTTTTATTTAAAAGTTTTTACGGTGTTCATCTGAGAGGTTAGGTCATGTAATATTTTTATAGAGCTGGTCGATATGAATACGGCGATACCAAATATGTATACTTTTTTTTATTTATGTAAGTTTTACACAATAACAGCTTTTTTGAAACAAAAAAAATTATGTTTTAGTGTCTCCATATTCTGAGCCATATTTTTTTTTATTTTTTGGGCGATTGTCTCAGGTAGGGGCTCATTTTTTGCAGGATGAGGTGACGGTTAGATTGGTACTATTTTGGTGGGCAAACGCCTTTTTAATCGCTTGCTGTAGTACTTTTTTTGATCTAAGGTGACAAAAAAATTGTTTATTTAGCACAGTTTTTATTTTTTATTTTTTACGGTGTTCATCTGAGGGGTTAGGTAATGTGATATGTTTATAGAGCTGTTCAATACAGACGCGGCGATACCTAATATGTATACTTTTTTTTATTTATATTTTTTACCAATTTTTTTTACTTTATTTGGGGAAAATGACGTGTTTGTTTATTTTTACTTGAAACTTTTAATTTTTTTGAGGGAAAATTTTATTTTTTCGACTTTTTTTTTCACTTTATTTTTTGTCCCACTTTGGGACTTGAACTTTTGGGGGTATATTCCTTTACAATGCATTCCAATACTTCTGTATTGGAATGCATTGGCTGTATGAGTAATACTGTGTGTATTACTCATACAGCTTCCGGGGCCTGTGAGATCCAGGGGGCTGGATCTCACAGGCTCTTCACCGGAAGGCAGCGCAGATGCCTCAGGAAGGCATTGCGCTGCATTCCATGCCATCGGGTCCCCCCCACAGCCCCATGGGAATCCGATGGCACCGCCGCTGCACTATAGAAAGCCGCAAACCGCAGGTCTGAATCGCCGGGGTCACAGGACCCCCCTGCGCATTTACCCTAGGTGCCTGCTCAATGATTTGAGCAGGCACCCTGTTCCGATCACCGCCCGCCGGGCAGCTGTGATCGGAACAACACATGACGTACCGGTACGTCATGTGTATCTTAAGGACTCGGGAAACATGCCGTTCCGGTACGTCATGTGTCCCTAAGTGGTTAAAGTGTAGGCAATCCATATGTAAAGTGTATAAATCCTCTGAGGTAGGCCTATCCACCTAGTATTCACTATGAAACTCCAGTACTAGCAGGCAGGCTGGCCGGTCACTCACTTCGTCATGCACATGCTCCTCCTACTTTATTAATGAAGCAGGCGGAGCATGCGCCTGACGAAGTGAGTGACCAGCCAGCCTTCCTGCTAGTATGGGAGTTTCATAGTGAGTACTAGGTGGATTGCCCTACCGCATAGGATTTCCACACTTACATACACATACATACATATGGATTGCCTACACTTTACATATGAATACTGCTGTGTGCGAGGCCCAGTGTAATAGAGTACAGTGACTGCACTGGCCCCCACCGCGATTCCAGAAGTTGTTGGCCTCTAGCCCCTCCTCCCTCCCTGCTGATACATTGCAGGCTGCGCTGTGCAGCATCACGGCCCGAAATATATCAGTGTTAGCAGAGTAAATATTGCAGCATTCGCCCCATAAGACACACTGCCATTCCCCCCCACACACACACTTTTGGGGGGGGGGGGGAGTGCATCTTATGGGGCGAAAAATACGATAACCTTCTTCTGCCATCCAATATATCGGATAAATACTTTTTAGATTTTAATACTACTTTGGGCATTTTGGGATGCGGCAGTATCAATAATTTTTATTTATTTTTTTACTTTTATGCATTTATTTTTAGTCCCACTATCAGACTTTAACATTCATTTGTCTGATTGCTTAACCCATAGACTGCAATCATTTACCATAGCAGTCTATCGGAGAATCAGAACATTCCTGTCAAGCACTGCCTATGAACTTTGCTATGGCAGGCCTCAGAACCTTCAGAAGGCCTCAGGCTGCTATAGCAACTGAATGGCTCCCATTCAATTGTGACTAGATGCACTGCAAATGTCGGGAAGGGTTAACATTTCTTATTTTAGGCTGGGTAATGGGAAAAAGCAATTCTGTTATTTTTGCTTTTTTTTTACATTGTTAAGCAAGCAGTTGAAATAACATGTTATCTTTAACAAACAGGTTGTGATGAATGTGATATCATATATGCATGCTTCTCTTTTTTTTTTTACCACTTCTACAAAACAAAACTACTTTTGATGGGAAGAAATGTAAATATCTCTTCTTGGCTTCGTGAGGGATCGGTCATGTCAAACTAATTTAATCAGTTTCTATGAGGAGGTAAGTTCTAGACTTGACAGCGGCGAATCAATGGATGTTGTATATCTGGACTTCTCCAAAGCATTTGACACTGTACCTCATAAAAGGTTAGTATATAAAATGAGAATGCTCGGACTGGGAGAAAACGTCTGTAAGTGGGTAAGTAACTGGCTCAATGATAGAAAACACAGGGTGGTTATTAACGGTACATACTCAGATTGGGTCACTGTCACTAGTGGAGTACCTCAGGGGTCAGTATTGGGCCCTATTCTCTTCAATATATTTATTAATGATCTTGTAGAAGGCTTGCATAGTAAAATATCAATTTTCGCAGATGACACTAAACTGTGTAAAGTAATTAACACTGAAGAGGACAGTATACTACTACAGAGGGATCTGGATAGATTGGAGGCTTGGGCAGATACGTGGCAGATGAGGTTTAACACTGACAAATGTAAGGTTATGCACATGGGAAGAAATAATGCAAGTCACCCGTACATACTAAATGGTAAAACACTCGGTAACACTAACATGGAAAAGGATCTAGGAATTTTAATAAACAGCAAACTAAGCTGCAAAAAACAGTGTCAGGCAGCTGCTGCCAAGGCCAACAAGATAATGGGTTGCATCAAAAGGGGCATAGATGCCCGTGATGAGAACATATTCCTACTACTTTACAAATCATTAGTCAGACCACACATGGAGTACTGTGTACAGTTCTGGGCTCCAGTGAACAAGGCAGACATAGCAGAGCTGGAGAGGGTCCAGAGGAGGGCAACTAAAGTAATAACTGGAATTGGGCAACTACAGTACCCTGAAAGATGATCAAAATTAGGGTTATTCACATTAGAAAAAAGACGACTGAGGGGAGATCTAATTACTATGTATAAATATATCAGGGGTCAGTACAGAGATCTCTCCCATCATCTATTTATCCCCAGGACTGTAACTGTGACGAGGGGACATCCTCTGCGTTTGGAGGAAAGAAGGTTTGTACACAAACATAGAAGAGAATTCTTTACGGTAAGAGCAGTGAGACTATGGAACTCTCTGCCTGAGGAGGTGGTGATGGTGAATTCACTAAAAGAGTTCAAGAAGGGCCTGGATGTGTTTCTGGAGCGTAATAATATTACAGGCTATAGCTACTAGAGAGGGGTCGTTGATCCAGGGAGTTATTCTGATTGCCTGATTGGAGTCGGGAAGGAATTTTTTATTCCCCTAAAGTGAGGAAAATTGGCTTCTACCTCACAGGTTTTTTTTTGCCTTCCCCTGGATCAACTTGCAGGATAACAGGCCGAACTGGATGGACAAATGTCTTTTTTCGGCCTTATGTACTATGTTACTATGTTACTATGTTAATATAATAGAAGCCAATGAATCACCCGTGGGTGATACTGGACATTAGCGCAGGAAATACAATCAATGTCCAGTATCACCCACGGGTGATTCATTGGCTTCTATTATAATTTTACTTCAAGGAGGTCAACAGCTCCTTCCTAGGACATTTTAGCTGCGGTTTCATCCTATTTAGGTTGATTTTTACATATCTAAACGAAGGGAGCGCAGGGAAGTCTATTTTCTTCTTTTCTTCTCTTCTTAATATACTTTATTAACATTTAATTATTATTTTTTAGTCCCACTAGAGAATGTCCAATTTGATCCTTTGATTATAATGCATTGGTACACAGTATATACCATTGTATTGTAGAATATTACAGTAAACACATTACACATTAGCGTATTGTCTGGCGAGCCCAGCCACAGGCAGGTTTGGCTGACAGTCTAATGTGTGTGGGGAGCTCTCGACTTTTTACCGACAGATGATGTTGGGGTAGGGACGGTTCGGGCAAATTGAATATTTTCACATTTAGTTCTCCCTAGGGATAAGCTACTGCCAGGAGTGTCTGGCAGAGGCTTTCACCTCTCTTCCCATTAACTACATGTTTAGCCATGCAGGAATGTGTATGGGGGAGCCAAGGCGGAGTCGGGAGAGATAGCTGTCGTTCAGCTGATGGCTATTGAATGTGTATTGCTGCCCTTACAGAGATACTGTGTTTATTAGGTTCTGCCTGTAGCACAGTCTAAGATATATAGTCATAGAAGGCCTGGTTGATTTTGTTAGTCTGCCATGGCAATGCATTGGACACCCTGTAATTGCTTTGGGGCTGGGGGGTTATGGGGACAGAGGGAGCCCTCATCAACTGTGTAACTACCTAGTTGCTGCAGTCACTATTGTCTGTGGCATCTGGGGGTTAAACGACTGGGTACGCAGTCATTAGATATTACAGTAGAAGCTCAGCTGTCAGGATTTGTGCCTGCAGCAACCACCATGATGTAACTGTTCATTATGGAGGCATAATGCAAGTCTATACATAATGTTAAGGGGATGTTCTGACATCATGTAAGCAGACATCTTTGTGACAAATTATTCTAAGTAATTTTTGATTTAGTATACAATAAAATGCATTTCAGCATATGTATTATGCAATCTTATAATGTCTTAATATCATATATATCCTCATCCTCAACTGTTACATGTTATAATAAGTACAGTCCTACATTCAGCAGTTTATTAAAGGGAGTCTGTCAGCTATTTGGAACTGTACTAAATCGTGATATGAGCGGTCTAAAACGCTCAAAGTAGCTGTCAGACTCCCTTTAATCAGTCCCAGATAATTGTAGTGACACTGTGCTGTTATCTATATACAAATATATCTATATAACACAGTACATCATTATACCAAATTGACATAATTATACCCAGCAGCATATGGTTTGCTCAAATCAAGTAAAGCTTTATACCTGCTCAACATTTTGGAAATAAATACCCATTACTATTTAGCACTTGCTAAAGCTTACGACTGAAATAATGTTTAATTCTTTTATTGCAGTGACTCGTTTGTGCCCATCATTTATGTGGCATAGTTGGCAAGGCTTTACATGCTAATGTAATTTGCATTAAAAATAGCTGAAAATGGTAATAGTCATTATAATGCCTATTTGACCAAGAACAAGTAATGGCTTGCGCTTAATCAGTTGTAAAAATTGGTAATAGTTGCACCCTCTTAATCTTTTTCTCTCTCAACCAGAATAATTACACCTCGTTAAAATCTGAATAAAACATCATTATCCTGTATCATTAGGAACCCTCAGCCTCCCTTGCATAGTAATTTGTACTCAGCCTGAGCAAATGAATGGCCCGTGAGAAATGTTATTTTAATTCCAATTAGCTCTCAAACCTTGGCAAGTATCCAACTCACAAAACAAAATAGCTTTTAATGTTATAGAAGGAGCATCCTCATAGCAAACTGAAGTGCAATTAGGGATTCCTTTAAATTCCACATCATAAATTGTTCCCCTATTAGCTATTTTAGATACTGTAATTTAACTAGTGTTTATTCACAGTCCCTAACAATTTATCACAATCATGGCATTTTTTTTATTATCATTATTGAGGCATGATATGTGTTGTGAAGATCCTTGGGAGACATCAGGGCAAGGATGGCAAAATAATAAGCAGTGCAATTAAAGTGAACCATTAAAAAGTATGATGCGTGTAAATGTCAGAAAGTTCACTGTAATGAAATCTACATGCTTTATTAAAGGTAATATTTGCAGCTTTCAGAAAGCACAGGAAATCATATCTTATTCATAGAAAAGTCTGTTGGCAATTGATTTTTAATTAAAATTTAAACTTGGAAAAGCAAAATATCTTCTGTGCTTTATTAAAAGTTTAAAGGGGTTGTCAGAAATATGTATTACTGGGTTATACGAACATCATAGAGGAGTGCTCTAACTGACTGAGTCAGCTCTTCATATTACAGGGACAGCAACTCTCTTAAAGTGGCAGCCATGTAATGGTACATATCCTATGTAGCTTTCAGAAGCTAATCTTACAACAATCATCTCATTGCCATTTCAGATCAACTCGTTAAAGGGGTTGTGATTAGGGATGAGCGAACCCGAACTGTATAGTTCGGGTTCGTACCGAATTTTGGGGTGTCCGTGACACGGACCCGAACATTTTCGTAAAAGTTCGGGTTCGGTGTTCGGCGCTTTCTTGGCGCTTTTTGAAAGTCTGCAAAGCAGCCAATCAACAAGCGTCATACTACTTGGCCCAAGAGGCCATCACAGCCATGCCTACTATTGGCATGGCTGTGATTGGCCAGTGCACCATGTGACCCAGCCTCTATTTAAGCTGGAGTCACGTAGCGCTGCACGTCACTCTGCTATGATCAGTATAGGGAGAGGTTGCAGCTGTGACGTTAGGGCGAGATTAGGCAGATTAACTCCTCCAAAAGACTTCATTCTGTGATCGATCTGCAGCTGTGGATCATTGAAGTGCTATTATTGACTTGCTCACTTTTTTGAGGCTGCCCAGAGCGTTTTTAGATCACTTTTTTTCTGGGGTGATCGGCGGCCATTTTGTGACTTGTGGTGCGCCAGCACGAGCTATCACCAAGTGTATTTAACCCCTTAAGGACATAGGACGTACCGGTACGCCCTATTTCCCGAGTCCTTAAGGACCAAGGACGTACCGGTACGTCCTAACTTTTAAATCGGGATTCCGGCGCCCGAGGGGTTAAACGGAACGGGATTTCGGCTGAAATCCTTCAGCCGGCATCCTGTGACAACGCCAGGGGGGGTGATGTGACCCCCCCGTGTCGGCGATCGCAGCAAACCGCAGGTCAATTCAGACCTGCGGTTTGCTGCGCTTTTTGCAGTTTCTGATGCCCGCGGTCCCTGACCGCGGGGATCAGAAACTTTTGAGTGCCTATAATCTATATTTTTCACCCCCCCCTGCACCCCTGCATGATTTGATGCTGGCGGGTGGTGCGGGGGGGGTGTCGCATGCGGTGGGGGCGTTGCGGGAGGCGGGCGGTGCGGCAGGCGGGATCGCGATCCCCCGCCCGCCTCCCCATGAATGATCGTTGGCTTCTAGTGGTTATACCAGGGTGCCAGCACATTGCTGGCACCCTGGTATAAACGGCTGACATCTGTGCAGATGTCAGCCGTTTAACCCTTTCCATACCGCGGTCCGTACGGACCGCTGTATGGAAAAAGTTATCTGTCATCGGTCAGGGAGCTCCCTCCCTCTCCATCGGGGGGCTGCTGTGCCTTTGCAGCCCCCCGATGGAGAGGGAGAGAGCCCCCAGAGAGCCCCCCTTAGCCCCGTGCTTACCCTTCCCCGTCTGCGAAGTTCTGAGCAGACGGGGAGGGTTCCCATGGCAACAGGACGCCTGCTCAGGCGTCCTGCTGTCCATGGTGCTGAACAGATCTATGCTGAAAGCATAGCTCTGTTCAGTGTAAGTAAAATACAGTACAGAACAATATATATTGTACTGTACTGTATTATACAGACATCAGACCCACTGGATCTTCAAGAACCAAGTGGGTCTGGGTCAAATTTCTTTTTAAAAAAAGTGAAAAAAGTTAAGATAAAAAAAAAACATTTATCACTGAATAAAAATTAAAAAAATAAAATAAACTACACATATTGGGTATCGCCGCGTCCGTAACGACCTGATCTATAAAATGGTCATGTTACTTTCCCCGCACGGTGAACGCCATGAAAATAAAAAAATAAAAACTGAGAAAATTGAAATTTTGCCCACCTTACTTCCCAAAAAAGGTAATAAAAGTGATCAAAAAAGTCGCATGTACGCCAAAATAGTACCAATCAAACCGTCATCTCATCCCACAAAAAATGAGACCCTACTCAAGATAATCGCCCAAAAGCTGAAAAAACTATGGCTCTTAGACTATGGAAACACTAAAACATGATTTTTTTTTGTTTCAAAAATGAAATCATTGTGTAAAACTTAAATAAATAAAAAAAAGTATACATATTAGGTATCGCCGCGTCCGTATCGACCGGCTCTATAAACATATCACATGACCTAACCCCTCAGATGACCACCGTAAAAAAATAAAAATAAAAACAGTGTAAAAAAAGCCATTTTTTGCCATCTTACGTCACAAAAAGTGTAATAGCAAGCGATCAAAAAGTCATATGCACCCCAAAATAGTGCCAATCAAACCGTCATCTCATCCCGCAAAAAATGAGACCCTACTCAAGATAATCGCCCAAAAACTGAAAAAACTATGGCTCTTAGACTATGGAGACACTAAAACATTTTTTTGGTTTTAAAAATGAAGTTATTGTATAAAACTTACATAAATAAAAAAAAATGTATACATATTAGGTATCGCCGCGTCCGTGACAACCTGCTCTATAAAATTACCCCATGATCTAACCTGTCAGATGAATGTTGTAAATAACAAAAAAAAAAAACGTGCCAAAAAAGCTATTTCTTGTTACCTTGCTGCACAAAAAGTGTAATATAGAGCAACCAAAAATCATATGTACCCTAAACTAGTACCAACAAAACTGCCACCCTATCCCGTAGTTTCTAAAATGGAGTCACTTTTTTGGAGTTTCCACTCTAGGGGTGCATCAGGGGGGCTTCAAATGGGACATGGTGTCAAAAAAACCAGTCCAGCAAAATCTGCCTTCCAAAAACCTTATGGCATTCCTTTCCTTCTGCGCCCTGCCGTTTGCCTGTACAGCTGTTTACGACCACATATGGGGTGTTTCTGTAAACTACAGAATCAGGGCCATAAATAATGAGTTTTGTTTGGCTGTTAACCCTTGCTTTGTAACTGGAAAAAAAATATTAAAATGGAAAATCTGCCAAAAATTTGAAATTTTGAAATTGTGTCTCTATTTTCCATTAAATCTTGTGCAACACCTAAAGGGTTAACAACGTTTGTAAAATCAGTTTTGAATACCTTGAGGGGTGTAGTTTCTTAGATGGGGTCACTTTTATGGAGTTTCTACTCTAGGGGTGCATCAGGGGGGCTTCAAATGGGACATGGTGTCAAAAAAACAGTCCAGCAAAATCAGCCTTCCAAAAACCAAACTGCGCACCTTTCACTCTACGCCCTACTGTGTGCCCGTACAGTCGTTTACGGCCACATATGGGGTGTTTCTGTAAACAGCAGAGTCAGGGCAATAAAGATACAGTCTTGTTTGGCTGTTAACCCTTGCTTTGTTAGTGGAAAAAATGGGTTAAAATTGAAAATTAGGCAAAAAAATGAAATTCTCAAATTTCATCCCCATTTGCCAATAACTCTTGTGCAACACCTAAAGGGTTAACGACGTATGTAAAATCAGTTTTGAATACCTTGAGGGGTGTAGTTTCTTAGATGGGGTCACTTTTAGGGAGTTTCTCATCTAGGGGTGCATCAGGGGGCTTCAAATGGGACATGGTGTCAAAAAACCAGTCCATAAAAATCAGCCTTCCAAAAACCATACGGCGCACCTTTCCCTCTACGCCCCGCTGTGTGGCTGTACAGTAGTTTACGGCCACATATTGGGTGTTTCTGTAAACGGCAGAGTCAGGGCAATAAAGATACAATCTTGTTTGGCTGTTAACCCTTGCTTTGTTAGTGGAAAAAATGTGTTAAAATGAAAAATTAGACAAAAAAATTAAATTCTCAAATTTCCTCCCCATTTGCCAATAACTCTTGTGCAACACCTAAAGGGTTAATAATGTATGCAAAATCAGTTTTGAATACCTTGAGGGGTGTAGTTTTTTAGATGGGGTCATTTTTGGGTGGTTTCTATTATGTAAGCCTCGCAAATCGACTTCAGACCTGAACTGGTCCCTAAAAATTTAGTTTTTGTAAATTTCTGAAAAATTTCAAGATTGCTTCTAAACTTCTAAGCCTTATAACATCCCCAAAAAATAAAATATCATTCCCAAAACAATTCACACATGAAGTAGACATATGGGGAATGTAAAGTCATCACAATTTTTTGGGGTATTACTATGTATTACAGAAGTAGAGAAACTGAAACTTTGAAATTTGCAAATTTTTCCAAATTTTTGGTAAATTAGGTATTTTTTTGTGCAAAAAAAAAATTTTTTTTTACTTCATTTTACCAGTGTCATGAAGTACAATATGTGACGAAAAAACAATCTCAGAATGGCCTGGATAAGTCAAAGCGTTTTAAAGTTATTAGCACTTAAAGTGACACTGGTCAGATTTCCAAAAAATGGCCTGGTCCTTAAGGTGAAAATGAGCCCGGTCCTTAAGGGGTTAACCATCGATAGTGTGGTTATTTTGTGCTATATCCTACATCAGCTGCAGGCTGAGCCTGTGTCACCGAAGTGCATTTAACCATCAACAGTCTGGTTATTTTTTGGCCATATACTACATCAGCTGCAGGCTGAGCCTGTTTCACCCAAGTGCATTTAACCATCAACAGTCTGGTTATTTTTTGGCCATATACTACATCAGCTGCAGGCTGAGCCTGTGTCACCGAAGTGCATTTAACCATCAACAGTCTGGTTATTTTTTGGCCATATATTACATCAGGGGCAAGTTGAGCCTGTCACCCAGCGCCTAAAAAATAGACCTGACATTTCTATTCAACCAAATCTGCACAGTTTTAGCTGGTCAAGTTATTTGTAGTGACCGTCAAAGCAGACTTTTTGTTCTGGGTTGAAAAAGCATTCCCAAATTTGCCATTCTGAAAATAACTAGTTTGTGGTATTTGAGGCCTACTTGAAATCTATCCCAAAAAGAAAATCTTACATTGAAGTTATTGATAGTATCATTCAGAAAAACCTAAGACACACGCTAGCGTGCTGATAGAAGTGTCATTCTGTGATTAAACCTATAATTGTCACACAGCGCAAAAAAAAACAGGTCTCACATCTCTATTCAACCAAATCTGCACAGTTTTAGCTGGTCAAGTTATTTGTAGTGACCGTCAAAGCAGACTTTTTGTTCTGGGTTGAAAAAGCATTCCCAAATTTGCCATACTCAAAATTGTGGTGAACGGGAACAATGAGGAAAACATCTAATAAGGGACGCGGACGCGGACGTGGACATGGTCGTGGTGGTGTTAGTGGACCCTCTGGTGCTGGGAGAGGACGTGGCCGTTCTGCCACAGCCACACGTCCTAGTGAACCAACTACCTCAGGTCCCAGTAGCCGCCAGAATTTACAGGGATATTTGGTGGGGCCCAATGCCGTTCTAAGGATGGTAAGGCCTGAGCAGGTACAGGCATTAGTCAATTGGGTGGCCGACAGTGCATCCAGCACGTTCACATTATCTCCCACCCAGTCTTCTGCAGAAAGCGCACAGATGGCGCATGAAAACCAAGCCCATCAGTCTGTCACATCACCCCCATGCATATCAGGGAAACTGTCTGAGCCTCAAGTTATGCAGCAGTCTCTTATGCTGTTTGAAGACTCTGCTGCCAGGGTTTTCCAAGGGCATCCACCTAGCCCTTCACCAGGGGTGGAAGAGATAGAATGCACTAACGCACAACCACTTATGTTTCCTGATGATGAGGACATGGGAATACCACCTCAGCACGTCTCTGATGATGACGAAACACAGGTGCCAACTGCTGCATCTTTCTGCAGTGTGCAGACTGAACAGGAGGTCAGGGGTCAAGACTGGGTGGAAGACGATGCAGGGGACGATGAGGTCCTAGACCCCACATGGAATGAAGGTCGTGCCACTGACTTTCAGAGTTCGGAGGAAGAGGCAGTGGTGAGACCGAGCCAACAGCGTAGCAAAAGAGGGAGCAGTGGGCAAAATCAGAACACCCGCCACCAAGAGACTCCGCCTGCTACTGACCGCCGCCATCTGGGACCGAGCACCCCAAAGGCAGCTTCAAGGAGTTCCCTGGCATGGCACTTCTTCAAACAATGTGCTGACGACAAGACCCGAGTGGTTTGCACGCTGTGCCATCAGAGCCTGAAGCGAGGCATTAACGTTCTGAACCTTAGCACAACCTGCATGACCAGGCACCTGCATGCAAAGCATGAACTGCAGTGGAGTAAACACCTTAAAAACAAGGAAGTCACTCAGGCTCCCCCTGCTACCTCTTCTGCTGCTGCCGCCTCGGCCTCTTCTGCTGCTGCCGCCGCCTCGGCCTCTTCTGCTGCTGCTGCCGCCGCCTCGGCCTCCTCCTCTGCCTCTGGAGGAACGTTGGCACCTGCCGCCCAGCAAACATGGGATGTACCACCAACACCACCACCTGCGTCACCAAGCATCTCAACCATGTCACACGGCAGCGTTCAGCTCTCCATCTCACAAACATTTGAGAGAAAGCGTAAATTCCCACCTAGCCACCCTCGATCCCTGGCCCTGAATGCCAGCATTTCTAAACTACTGGCCTATGAAATGCTGTCATTTAGGCTGGTGGACACACACAGCTTCAAACAGCTCATGTCACTTGGGACAGGCCCCACACCGCACAGGAGTTGTGGCGGGGTATAGAACAACAGACCGACGAGTGGTTGCTGCCGGTGAGCCTCAAGCCCGACCTGGTGGTGTGCGATAATGGGCGAAATCTCGTTGCAGCTCTGGGACTAGCCGGTTTGACGCACATCCCTTGCCTGGCGCATGTGCTGAATTTGGTGGTGCAGAAGTTCATTCGCAACTACCCCGACATGTCAGAGCTGCTGCATAAAGTGTGGGCAGTCTGTTCGCGCTTCCGGCGTTCACACCCTGCCGCTGCTCGCCTGTCTGCGCTACAGCGTAACTTCGGCCTTCCCGCTCACCGCCTCATATGCGACGTGCCCACCAGGTGGAACTCCACCTTGCATATGCTGGACAGACTGTGCGAGCAGCAGCAGGCCATAGTGGAGTTTCAGCTGCAGCACGCACGGGTCAGTCGCACTGCGGATCAGACCCACTTCACCACCAATGACTGGGCCTCCATGCGAGACCTGTGTGTCCTGTTGCGCTATTTCGAGTACTCCACCAACATGGCCAGTGGCGATGACGCCGTTATCAGCGTTACAATACCACTTCTATGTCTCCTTGAGAAAACACTTAGGGCGATGATGGAAGAGGAGGTGGCCCAGGAGGAAGAGGAGGAAGAGGGGTCATTTTTAGCACTTTCAGGCCAGTCTCTTCGAAGTGACTCAGAGGGAGGTTTTTTGCAACACCAGAGGCCAGGTACAAATGTGGCCAGACAGGGCCCACTACTGGAGGACGAGGAGGACGAGGATAAGGAGGAGGTGGAGGAGGATGAGGATGAAGCATGTTCACAGCGGGGTGGCACCCAAAGCAGCTCGGGCCCATCACTGGTGCGTGGCTGGGGGGAAACACAGGAATATGACGATACGCCTCCCACAGAGGACAGCTTGTCCTTACCTCTGGGCAGCCTGGCACACATAAGCGACTACATGCTGCAGTGCCTGCGCAACGACAGCAGAGTTGCCCACATTTTAACGTGTGCAGACTACTGGGTTGCCACCCTGCTGGATCCCCGGTACAAAGACAATGTGCCCACCTTACTTCCTACACTGGAGCGTGATAGTAAGATGCGCGAGTACAAGCGCACGTTGGTAGACACGCTACTGAGAGCATTCCCAAATGTCACAGGGGAACCAGTGGAAGCCCAAGGCGAAGGCAGAGGAGGAGCAAGAGGTCGCCAACGCAGCTGTGTCACGGCCAGCTCCTCTGAGGGCAGGGTTAGCATGGCAGAGATGTGGAAAAGTTTTGTCACCACGCCACAGCTAACTGCACCACCTCCTGATACGGAACGTGTTAGCAGGAGGCAACATTTCACTAACATTATGGAACAGTACCTGTGCACACCCCTCCACGTACTGACTGATGGTTCGGCCCCATTCAACTTCTGGGTCTCCAAATTGTCCACGTGGCCAGAGCTAGCCTTTTATGCCTTGGAGGTGCTGGCCTGCCCGGAGGCCAGCGTTTTGTCTGAACGTGTATTCAGCACGGCAGGGGGCGTCATTACAGACAAACGCAGCCGCCTGTCTACAGCCAATGTGGACAAGCTGACGTTCATAAAAATGAACCAGGCATGGATCCCACAGGACCTGTCCATCCCTTGTGCAGATTAGATATTAACTACCTCCCCTTAACAATATATTATTCTACTCCAGGGCACTTCCTCATTCAATACTATTTTTAATTTCATTTTACCATTATATTGTGGGGCAACCCAAAGTTGAATGAACCTCTCCTCTGTCTGGGTGCCGGGGCCTAAATGTGTGACAGTGGCCTGTTCCAGTGGTGGGTGACGTGAAGCCTGATTCTCTGCTATGACATGAATACAGATTCTGCGCTGACATAAGGCCAGATTTTCTGTTACGGGACCTCTCTCCTCTGCCTGGGTGCCTGGGCCTAAATGTGTGACAGTGGCCTGTTCCAGTGGTGGCTGACGTGAAGCCTGATTCTCTGCTATGACATGAAGACAGATTCTGCGCTGACATAAGGCCAGATTCTCTGTTACGGGACCTCTCTCCTCTGCCTGGGTGCCTGGGCCTAAATGTGTGACAGTGGCCTGTTCCAGTGGTGGGTGACGTGAAGCCTGATTCTCTGCTATGACATGAATACAGATTCTGCGCTGACATAAGGCCAGATTCTCTGTTACGGGACCTCTCTCCTCTGCCTGGGTGCCTGGGCCTAAATGTGTGACAGTGGCCTGTTCCAGTGGTGGGTGACGTGAAGCCTGATTCTCTGCTATGACATGAATACAGATTCTGCGCGGACATAAGGCCAGATTCTCTGTTACGGGACCTCTCTCCTCTGCCTGGGTGCCTGGGCCTAAATGTGTGACAGTGGCCTGTTCCAGTGGTGGGTGACGTGATGCCTGATTCTCTGCTATGACATGAAGACAGATTCTGTGCTGATATAAGGCCAGATTCTCTGTTACAGGACCTCTCTCCTCTGTCTGGGTGCCGGGGCCTAAATGTGTGACAGTGGCCTGTTCCAGTGGTGGGTGACGTGAAGCTTGATTCTCTGATATGACATGAAGACAGATTCTGCGCTGACATAAGGCCAGATTCTCTGTTACGGGACCTCTCTCCTCTGTCTGGGTGCCTGGGCCTAAATGTGTGACAGTGGCCTGTTCCAGTGGTGGGTGACGTGATGCCCGATTCTCTGCTATGACATGAAGACAGATTCTGTGCTGACATAAGGCAAGATTCTCTGTTACGGGACCTCTCTCCTCTGCCTGGGTGCCTGGGCCTAAATGTGTGACAGTGGCCTGTTCCAGTGGTGGGTGACGTGATGCCTGATTCTCTGCTATGACATTAAGACAGATTCTGTGCTGACATAAGGCCAGATTCTCTGTTACGGGACCTCTCTCCTCTGCCTGAGTGCCTGGGCCTAAATGTGTGACAGTGGCCTGTTCCAGTGGTGGGTGACGTGATGCCTGATTCTCTGCTATGACATGAAGACAGATTCTGTGCTGACATAAGGCCAGATTCTCTGTTACAGGACCTCTCTCCTCTGTCTGGGTGCCGGGGCCTAAATGTGTGACAGTGGCCTGTTCCAGTGGTGGGTGACGTGAAGCTTGATTCTCTGCTATGACATGAAGACAGATTCTGCGCTGACATAAGGCCAGATTCTCTGTTACGGGACCGCTCTCCTCTGTCTGGGTGCCGGGGCCTAAATGTGTGACAGTGGCCTGTTCCAGTGGTGGGTGACGTGAAGCCTGATTCTCTGCTATGACATTAAGACAGATTCTGTGCTGACATAAGGCCAGATTCTCTGTTACGGGACCTCTCTCCTCTGCCTGGGCCTAAATGTGTGACAGTGGCCTGTTCCAGTGGTGGGTGACGTGATGCCTGATTCTCTGCTATGACATGAAGACAGATTCTGCGCTGACATAAGGCCAGATTCTCTGTTACAGGACCTCTCTCCTCTGTCTGGGTGCCGGGGCCTAAATGTGTGACAGTGGCCTGTTCCAGTGGTGGGTGACGTGAAGCTTGATTCTCTGCTATGACATGAAGACAGATTCTGCGCTGACATAAGGCCAGATTCTCTGTTACGGGACCGCTCTCCTCTGTCTGGGTGCCGGGGCCTAAATGTTGGTGGGTGACGTGAAGCCTGATTCTCTGCTATGGCATGAAGAGACTGATTCTCTGCTGACGTGAAGCCAGATTCTCTGCTATGGGACCTCTGTCCAATTGATATTGGTTCATTTTTATTTTTTTTAATTATAATTTTAATTCATTTCCCTATCCACATTTGTTTGCAGGGGATTTACCTACATGTTCCTGCCTTTTGCAGCCCTCTAGCTCTTTCCTGGGCTGTTTTACAGCCTTTTTAGTGCCCAAAAGTTCGGGTCCCCATTGACTTCAATGGGGTTCGGGTTCGGGACGAAGTTCGGATCGGGTTTGGATCCCGAACCCGAACATTTCCGGGAAGTTCGGCCAAACTTGGATCCTCGAACCCGAACATCCAGGTGTTCGCTCAACTCTAGTTGTGATGGTAAGACCACCCTTTTTAACTTTCCAAGTGATCTGGTGTCTCCTGCTGGTGATGACTGTAGAAATAAGAGGGCACTGTGGCAGAATTTATGGCAGAATCTATGACTGGCACTGTGGTAGGCATAAGGATATATGAGACTGTTATGAGGGGTATATGTTACTTCTATAGTCATGAGTTAGAACTCCTGAGGGATATTGTGTCTGGAACGCCTGTGTTACACCGTGACTGCTATCTAGGCAACTACATCATGACCTATATGTAGGTATAATACTGTTACTATAAAAAAGAATAAAATAAAAAAAATCCATGGTTTATTTATGTAAAAAGATAAAAAGCCACACACACCCAACAGGGTCTACACATTTCGAGTCATTACATACACAACCTTACTTATGAAAGACCTATATATCATGAGTAAGGGTCTGTATGTAATGTAAACCAACTACAGATTTTTTTTATGGAAGATGGAGTTTTCCATATTTTTGTGTCAAGATACAATCCAGGTGTTATTCATGCTTCTGGGAATTACCCACACATTAGCTGGACTTGTTCTATATATACTGTATATACACTACTTACAAAAAGTTGGGGATATTTGGCTTCCGGGTGAAATTTATGGAAACCGTGATATTATATCATTAAAGTACGGCATTTAAGTAGAAGCATGCAATGGTGATTTCCTTATCTCAAACAATTTATTGAAAAAAAGCCAACAAAAGTGGTGGGTATACCCCCACAAAAAATGTCAATGTTTCAATAACTTATCATGTGGCCTTAAGCATCAATTACAGCTTGACAATGATGTCTAATGCTGTTCACAAATTGACTTATTGTCTACTGAGGCCCTCAGGTCATTGAGGTTCTGGGGTGCAGAGTTATGAGCCTCTACATGGCGATTTAGCTGATCCCTTAGGTTTTCAATAGGATTCAGGTCTGGAGAAAGGTCTGGAGAAAGTGCAGGCCACTCCATTTGAGATACCTTAGTCTCCAGCAGCCATTTCCTAATGATGCAACCTCGATGAGCTGGCGCATTGTAGTCTATGAAGATGAAATTAGGCCTGTTTTGTTAATGCAGAGGCACAATGACTGAATTAATGAAGTTATTCAAGTAGTATGGGTTTGTAACTGTTCCATTCACAAAGTGTAGGGCAGTTCTGTATTGACTAGACACACCTGTTCACAATGTAACATCACCACCACCAAAGTCTCATTAATTCGGCTCCCAATGATCTTCCTTTTGTGCCTCCAAACTTACACCTGAAAGAGTTGGAAGAATCTTATTGTTCTGTTCTGGCAGGTCATCCAGGTATTGCGGAGACTAAACATCTGGTCTCCTGGGCCTACTGGTGGTCTACTTGGTCACAACATGGTCTACTTGGTCTACTTGCTAGGGACAAGGTACCCAGGAGATGTCCAGCAGGTTTGCTTTGTCCCTTGCTCATTCCACAGAGACCCTGGACCCACATCTTGTTGGACTTTATTACGGACCTTCTGCCCTCCCGGAGTAGGTCGGTCATCTGGCTAGTCATAGATAGATTCTCGAAGATGTGTCATCTGGTATCATTAAAAAAACTTCCGCAAAGGAATTGGCCATTTTGTTTGTGGACAACATCCTTAAATTGCATGGTATACTTGAGTCCATTGTCTTGGATAGGTGTGCCCAGTTTGTCTTGAGGTTCTGGAGAGAGTGTAGCTGTAACTTGGGATCAAGCTTTCTTTCTCATCTGCGTTCCACCCCGAGACTAATGGACAAACTGAAAGGGTCAACCAGGTTTTGGAGCAATTTTAAGGTGTTTTGTTTCTGACTGCCAAAACGATTGGAGGTCTTTGCTTCTGGTGGAGTTTGCTATTAACAACCATGTCATCTCCTCTAGTGGCATTTCACCTTTTAATTGTAACTGCAGTTTTAATCCGTGTTTTTCCTTTGTATCTGAATTCAGCTCTGTAAACCCTGTGTTGGATACTATCTGTAATGATCTGTGCACAGTTTGGACCCAGGCTCGAAAAAGCCAAAAGTATCCAATGTGAACAAGCGAATAAGAAGCGCTCTGTACGTTCAAATTTTGTGATAGGTGATTTGGTGTTGCTTTCTACAAAAAAATTTACGGCTTAGAGCAGGGGTGGGGAACCATTTTGCTGCCGAGTGCCATTTGGATATTTGTAACATCGTTCGAGGGCCATACAAAATACTAAACCCTAAAAATTTGACTGCTATATTTGGTCAAACATATAAGTGACTTAGGGGTAAGTTACAGAAATTGCGCTTCAATTAAAAAAATATAGACCACTGTATTTTTGCAGCACAAAATGGCACCTGCACTATATATTACAAATAGTACAGATGTAATTTTGACCACATATAGCAGTCTAATTTTTAACTTTAGAATGTTATATATTTAGTTCTTTTTTCGGCATTAATGGCAGCCAAGCTAAACCCAGAGGGGTCCAGAGAGGGGTTTACCCAGCTTTCACTCTCCCTGCCACTGTCCCTGACTCTTTCTTCCCAACTGTCCCTGCCTTTGTCCCTTTCTCAGCCTCAGATCTGGCCCCCACCTCCATCAGTCTCAAATTAGCCTCCTATTAGACCCCCCCAGCCTATATCAGCCTCAGATCAGACCCTCATCAGACCCTCCTCAGTCTTAGATCAGACCCCCAGCCTCAGATCACACCCCAATAAGACCTCTTAACCTCAGATCAGACCCCCATCAGACCCTCCCTAGTCTCAGATTAGCCCCATCAGACCCCCCAGCATCAGATCAGACCCCCATAAGACCCCCAGACTCAGATCAGACGCCATCAGACCGTTTCCAACCTCCATTAGCCTCAGATCAGCCCCAATCAGAACTCAGATCAGACATTTAAAAAAAATAAAAAAAATAAACTAGCCTCTCCAACTCCGGACAGCGCTGCCACTTGGCAGATTCACTTACTCTACCTGGTTTTCTTCCCCCCGTGCTGTACTGTGACCTTCATTAGCATTTTCACAATATGTTCTGGAAGGGGCCATATGAAATGATCCCACGGGCCAGAGGTTCCCCACCCCTGGCTGAGATTATAATTTGGCAAGTTCGCACCTAAATTTATTGCACCATATAAGATCTTGTCAGTTACTAATTCCGTATCTTTTTATTTCCAGCTGCCTTCCTTGTTCAGAATCCATGATGTGTTACATAAGTCTTTGCTTAAGTGATATGTTTTTCATCTACGATTCCTCCACCTAAACCTTCTGATCCAATAATTATCCTGTATGAGATTGAGTACGGGTAGAGAGAATTCTTGATTCCCGGAAGGTTCATGGTTTGCTCCAGTACTTGATTCATTTGAAGGGGTATGGTCCTGAGAAGAGAACATGGGTACCAACCAGGGACATCCATGCTCCTCATCTCATTAGGAGATTCCATACTAAATTTCCATTGAAGCCTGCTCCCCTGGTTGAGGGTCCAGTGGCCCTTTGCACCACGTGAGACCCGATGATGGGCCATTTCCCCTGTGACTCACTGCATTGCCACTCCCCCTCTCCCCCGGTAACAAGAGCGCCTCCAAAGCTATGGAGCGCTCGCTCTGTCTCTCCCCACAGAGCATGTACGCTGGGGGACGTTTATTGCTATGTGGTTTAGGTGTGCAGGATTATGATGCAGGCTGATTGACTTCTCAGCCTGCCTATGTTAGGATAACTAGTGTTTTGTTCCAATGGGGTGGGGATCCCTGCTGGCAATACATCCTTCCCAGTTATAGGTTTTCAGTCCCTTGCTGTTCTCCTGTTTCCATCTTGTGTGTATTTGGATTGCTTATTGTATTGACCTCAGCTAGCCTTCTCTGTCTTGTGATTTGGTACTGTGATTCCCATCTTATTCTGACTTCAGCATGTTTAGTGTTTGGAGAGGTGTTCTTTTTATGAAATTCTGTGCCCTTTTTTCTCTAAACATACCTTTGTTACTTGTGGCCAAAGAGTTCTATTTTAAAAGGACTTTTGGGAATTTTGTGGGCCTAACTTTCCTTACGTCTGTGGTCACCACAGTCTCATATACAGCAGGTTTCTGAGTAATAAAATACTAGGTAGAATATTAGATAGAATGTGCCTGGGCCATCGTGTGTCAATAATCTAAGAATGCCCTCAATTTCTTCCAGGTGTAGGAAGGTGCAAGGGTCCGTCGTTGACTGAAGGTATGTGTCACAATTTTCATGTGTCAGCAGCAGTTGCTGTTTGACACTTAGATATTTAGTATAGCTGTATAGCTGATCCAAGACGGCTCTTACTGGGAGTAGTCAAAGTGCTGGGTGGGTGACTACTCCTCACGTTCCAGGCTGGCTTATAAAAAACAGCCAGCACTGTCAGGTGGTGTAGATTACCTCCCTCTGACAGTGGAGCTCTGGAGATCTCTGTGCTGAGGTCTGAAGACCATGTTTCAGGCGAGCAGCCCGCCTTAAAGCCTGCAAGTTGACTTTCTGAGGCTGAGCATTCAGCCGGGTGTGAACTGACACCCAGAATATCAGGTGAACTTTATTTTGTTTTTCTGTGTGTGAACAAGCACCAAGCCTGAAAAGTGACTATTGTGTTATAAGTGTGAATAAACACTGAAGAGTGATTTACAACCTGGTCCTTTGCCTATATACTGCATCCCCTAACCTGCCTACCAGAGCGAATCCCCACAATTGGTGGAGGATGCGTATAAGCGCAGTGAGGCTTGCCTGAATACTGAAAAAAATTTGTTTTTCCGGGCACGGTTGTTTGTCTTACATCAAACCAGCGAGATTACAACCCGTGTCCCTTGACAAAATGGAAACTGTCGTGAAAACCCTCATGAATGCTAGCTTGCAGCAGCAGGAGGCTAATAAGCAGCAGCAGGAAACCAACCAGCTGCTATTGCAGCATGTGATGGCTTTACAAGCGGCAGGAGCGTCCCAGAACATCCATGATGCCCGGAAAGCGATCTGTGCGGTGATCCCTAAGATGACCCCCTCGGACGATGTTGAGACCTATCTGGCGGTGTTCAAAAAGGTGGACGTGAGGGAGAACCTACCCCGAGATCAATGGGCTGAGGTTGTCGCTCCGTTCCTGGCATCCGGACCCCAGCAGGTGTTTTTCGACTTACCGGACGATCAAGCGGCTGATTACCCGTCAGTGAAGGGTGAGATCCTAGTGAGACTGGGGGGGAATGTATTAGTCCGGGCCCAACGGGTGCATCAGTGGGAGTTTAACCCGGCTGAGCCTGCGAGGCCCCAGTATTACACCTGTTGCAAAAATGACTGCAACCTGACGTGCTGAGTCCCACTGCTATGTTGGACCGTCTGTTGGCTGATGTGTTCTGGAAGGCTTTGCCGTACCCCCTCTAGCACTGGATTGGCAAGGTGTTTCCTGGTAATGCCCTTGAAATGGTGGACCTGGTGGAACGCTATGAGTCTACCAGGAATTTGAAAGGGTTCATTTGGGAGGGGGGCAGCCAAACCCTAGCAATCTCCATCACAGACCCAGATACTTGTCCAACCAAGCCTGCCCGGGGTGTACCCCCCGTAGACCCGGATCCGATAGTATGCTAACGGTGTCAGGAGCCTGGCCACGTAAGAGCCGACTGTACCCATCGGGGAGAACCCATAGAGACAAACTATGGATACAGCAACTCGTTGTATCCCAGGAAGCTGTGTGCATCAGGTATCCAAGAGACTATAGACAATAACCACCTGTGCCAGGTAGAAGTGGGAGACACTCTGGCAGTGGCTTTGTTTGACTCAGGTAGTCCCTGGTAAGAGCTACCCTGGTGCAGCCCGACAAGTATACTGGCTGAAAAATCGGGTTTGTGTGCATACATGGAGATTTAAAGGATTATCCCCCGCCCTGGAGTCTCTATCCATGGGAGGTGGCAGGTAGACCCACGAGTTGGCTGTTGCCACCACTTTACCTTATGAACTAAAAATAGGGAGAGACTTTCCGGGCTTCCCGTCCCTGTGTCCGGCTGTGAGAGTTGTTGATGCCCCTGAGTCAGGGATAACTCCAGCAGAGTGGCCTGGCTCGGGCAGGAGGCCATAACCCTAGGAACCTGAGGCCGAAGGGCCCGCGGTAGGGGTGATCGCCACTTTGGTGGAAGAGGGGAAGACCACCCTGCTGAGTGTCTTGGTAGGAGACATTTAGGACTTGCCGTTAGGTCCTGAATTGGCAGACCTCACTGTCTCTGGTGAAAAGTTCGGAACCGCACAACACCGGGACCCAACCTTATGCCGGGCCTTGGAGAATGTTGTAATAATTAATGGTAAACCACAAAAACCTGGGGTGGACTCGATGTTTCCCCGTTTTGTCATTCACCAGGAAATGCTGTATCGGGTAAACCAACTACGGGGTGAGCATGTTGAACAGCTGGTGGTGCCCAAGGCATGTCACAAGCTCGTATTGGAGCTTTCCCACCAACATGTTCTTGGCGGTCACTTTGGATGGCAGAAAACGCAGGGGTGGATATTACAGCGGTTTTACTGGCCCAGTGTGTTCAGAGAGGTAGAAGAGTTTTGTAAATCTTGCCCAACCTGCCAGATAAATAGCCCTCAGCCACATTTCCGGAGTCCCCTGGTACCTCTCCCGATTATCGAGGTCCCGTTCAAGCAAATCGCTATGGATCTCAATACCAAGAAAACAAAAGGAGCTAATTCTGGATTTTAGGAAGAAGAAACTAAATGGACACTTAGCATTAATGGTGGAAACGTGGAGATAGTTCAAATTTTCAGATTCTTGGGAGTTCATATTAGTCAGGACCTGTCATGGATAAAAAACACAACAGAAATTACCAAAAAAGGCCTTCAGAGGCTTTATTTTCTGAGGAGTCTGAAGAAAGCACAACTCCCAAAACAGCTGCTAGTCAATTTTTATAGGTGCACCATAGAATCTGTTATCACATACTGCATTACAGTGTGGTACTCCGGCTCCTCTTCTGAGGGCAAGAAGACCCTCAAGCGCATCATCAGAAAGGCTGGCAGAATCACTGGTACTGAGTTACCATCACTGGATGACATCTTCACTGCTCGCTGCAGCAACAGGGCAAAAATTATCTGCGGGGATCCAACTCACCCCGGCAACAGCCTTTTCATTCCCCTACCCTCTGGTAGGCGTCTTAGAGCCCTACATGCCCACACCACTAGGCTGAAGAACAGCTTTTACCCCAAAACAATCAGTCTCCTAAATGCTCAGAGATTATTGCCCCTTCCTAGGATAGAAACTGCCACAGACTGAAAGTGACTGCTGTATTCGTGAACCCATGATGATCTCTTGTCTGCAGTGGTGTCTGAATCAGTGTGTATATATACTCATAAGCACTTCCTACCTTGTTCTTCTTCTTTATATGCTGTGAACTGTGAATAGTAATGCTTTCTAGTGCAATGTTTTTTTTTTTTTTCTAGTGTAATGCTTTAGTTTAAATGTCAGTTCTTGTTCCTCTGTCCATTGTATCTAGGATTGCTCCAAACAACATTTCATTGTATTGTACATTGTGAAGTAAAAAAGGGGGTCAGTCAGCACATCCCAAAGCACCACATTATTGCAAATGCTATACTAGCAAGTTAGAGATACTTGGCAAATCATTTTGTACAAAATTATTTGAGCCCGTCTGCCGAACGTTAAGGCAATCTCTAGTTAGACGGGTTCCTAACACTATATACCTGTTATGTGCCATGGCGGCTAACATACAATTCAGAAAGTGTAGGTTCCACTCACATGCTGGGCTCACCTGAATTTCTGTCATTTTCGGTGCCAAAATGGCCTCCATTGAATCCAGGGAAGGCATTTACCAGCATGCACGCTGGGCCCACTCCACACAACCCCTGGCGCCACATGGTCACCAAGGACTGCAATGAGAGTCCACACACTATCTCTCTCCTGGTGCCATATGGTTTCAGTGAGTGAGGTGGAGTGGGCCAAGCTACATACTAACACTGATTAAAATCAACCTGTGAGACAAACGAGCTGGTCAGGAGTGCATGACTAAAGAGGCAGCCACGCCTCCAGCAAACTGTGAAGTAAAAAAGGGGGTCAGTCAGCACATCCCAAAGCACCACATTATTGCAAATGCTATACTAGCAAGTTAGAGATACTTGGCAAATCATTTTGTACAAAATTATTTGAGCCCGTCTGCCGAACGTCAAAGGGATGTGCTGACTGACCCCCTTTTTTTTATTGTACATTGTATTACATTGTATTGTACAGTGACAATAAAGGCATCTTATCTTATCTTATAGGCCCAGTACCGAAGTCCGCTAGAGGGCACCAACAAATCTTGGTCGTCCTCTACTACGACACTTGGTACCCGGAGGTGGTGCCACTGCAACATGCATCAGCCAAACTCATAGCTAAGGAGTTAATGGAGATGGTTTCCCGAGTGGGACTACCTAAAAGAGGTTCCGACCGACCAAGGGACCCCTTTTATGTCCAAGGTCATGAGGGAACTCTGTAAGTTGCTCCACATAAAACAGCTAAGGAAGTCCGTGTATCATCTGCAAACGGATGGCCTGGTAGAAAGATTTAATCAAACATTAAAAAACATGTTAAAAAGAGTGGTGTCTAATGATGGGAGGGACTGGGACATTCTTCTGCCCTATATCATGTTTGCAGTGCGAGAGGTGCCCCAGGCCTCTACTGGGTTCTTGCTCTTCGAACTGCTATATGACAGACACCCTCGCGGTCTGTTGGACATAGCCAAAGAAGCATGGGAAAAACAACATACACCGCACAAAAGTGTTATTGACTACGTCACCCAGATACAAGGACAAATGGAGACAGTGTTGCCTCTGGTCAGGTAACATATGGAAGCAGCGCAGCGAGCCCAGAGTAGGGTCTATAATCGGCAGGCTCGGGTCCGGAACTTTAACCCTGGTGATCGGGTTTTGGTCCTGGTACCAACCATAGACAGTAAATTCCTAGCTAGGTGGCAGGGGCCCTACAAGGTACTTGAGAAAGTTGGAGAGGTACACCAGCCGGAGCAGGTTTACCATGTGAATTTACTAAAACCATGGAAAAATAGGAAGTCTTCTACTGAAGACAGCCCGCGGCCAGGTTTTCTAGAAGAAGAGGTTCAGGCCCCTCGGTCTGATGCAAGAGAAGCAGTTGCCACAGTAAAAATTGCTGACAGCCTCTCCTCTAAAAATGCTCAGGAAGCCAGGGAGTTCATTAGTCGGAACATGGATGTGTTCTCGGACCTTCCTGGACGCACTTCCATAATCCAGCATGACATTGTCACTGAGCCTCAGGCAAAAGTCTGTTTAAAACCATACCGGGTACCCGAGGCTCGGCGACAAGCCATCTCAGAGGAAATGCAGCTAATGCTGCAACTAGACATCATTGAGGAGTCCAAAAGTGAATGGGCCAGTCTGATAGTCTTAATACCCAAGCAGGACAGGATGTTACAGTATTGTAATGATTTTCGCAAACTAAACAAAATCTCCAAATTCGATGCGTATCCCATGCCCCGGGAGGATGAACTCATCGAGAGGTTAGAACGAGCCCGGTATTTTTCTGTTTATGGACCTCATGAAAAAAGGATACTGGCAGGTGCCCTTAACGGAGGCTGCCAAAGAGAAAACATGCATGGCGCGCATTCCACTTTTCAGCGACTAATGGACTTTGTGCTTCGCCCACATTGTCGGTACGCGTCGGCTTACCTGGACGATATCGCCATCCACAGTACCGACTGGGAAAGTCATCTACCCAAAGTGCAGGCTTTAGTGGACTCACTTAGGAAGACTGGACTGACCGCTAACCCAAATAAATGTGCAATAGGGTTAGAGGAGACTAAGTTCCTGGGGTACGTCATTGGACGTGGAGTTATCAAACCCCAAGTGAATAAAATAGAGGCGATTCGGAATTGGCCCCAACCTGTCACCACTAGGCAAGTAAAGTCGTTCCTGGGAATGGTGGGCTATTATATGAGGTTGGTTCCCCATTTTGCCAATTTAGCGGCTCCGTTCACAGGGCTCTTGAAGGGACAGAATTCCGTGATGGTCCGCTGGAATTACCAGGCGGAAGAGGCTTTTTACGCGTTGAAGTTGGTCCTGTGCGGGTCACCGGTTTTGGTGACGCCCAACTTCAAGAGGGAGTTTGTGGTACAGACTGATGCCTCTGAAGTAGGCCTCGATGCTGTACTCTCTCAGTAAATCAATGGGGAGGAACATCCTATTGTTTTCCTGAGCCGCAAACTCACCCCAGCCGAGACTAGGTACAGTATAGTGGAGAGAGAGTGCCTGGCCATCAAATGGACACTTGAGTCTCTCCGATAATATCTGCTGGTGAGAAAGTTCCGTCTGGTGACCGACCACTTCCCTCTCAAGTGGATGAGCCAGGCCAAAGAGAGGAATGCTCGGGTCACCAGATAGTTCTTGTCATTACAGAACTTCAAGTTCTCAGTGGAACACAGGGCAGGCCGCTGACAGGGAAACGCAGATGCCCTCTCCTGGGTACACTGTCTGGCAAGTGTTCACCCCCTCAGGGTTGAACAAAGGAGGGAGGTATGTAGGAAGGTGCAAGGGTCCGTTGTTGACGGAAGGTATGTGTCACCGAGGTTCCTGGCCTCGGTGGAGTAAGAGCCAGTTTTCATGTGTCAGCAGCAGTTGCTGTTTGACACCTAGCTATTTAGTATATCTGTATAGCTGATGCGGGATGGCTCTTACTGGTAGTAGTCAAAGTGCTGGGTGGGTGACTACTCCCCACGTTCCAGGCTGGGTCTTGGCAGGCTTATAAAAAACAGCCAGCACTGTCAGGTTGTGTGGATTACCTCCCTCTGACAGTGGAGCTCTGGAGATCTCTGTGCTGAGGTCTGAAGACCATGTTTCAGGCGAGCAGGCCGCCTTAAAGCCTGCAACTGGACTTTCTGAGGCTGAGCATTCAGCCACGTGTGAACTGACACCCAGGATACCAGGTGAACTTTATTTTGTTATTCTGTTTGTGAACAAGCACCAAGCCTGAAAAGTGACTGTTGTGTTATGTTATCAGTGTGAATAAACACTGAAGAGTGATTTACAACCTGGTCCTTTGCCTCTATACTGCGTCCGCTAACCTGCCTACCACAGCGAATCCCCACACAGGCTACATCTTTCATGATGTAAGGCTACTGACAGCCAATCATCTCTGTTCATCTTTGCAGTGAGCTAGACCAAGTTTACTATCTGTGATTTGATGTTTAACGCATAGATTACAATGATCTGCAATATTTATTCTGTACAGTACATGATACTTCTGTTCACTGCATGTTATCAATGACATTCACTGCATTTTCATTTTTTTCTGAAATGCATATGTTCTGTAATCTGCGACTTTAGAGGGTTTATCCAGTGTTTTTTAAGTGATAGCTTATATTCAGGATAGACCATCAGTAGCTGATCGTATGGGGGTCCTAAGCCTCAAACCCTTGCCAATCAGCTGCTCCGTGTAGCTCAATCGACAGAAGTCAGCCCCTTGAGCTACACAGCACTCTCAACACTCTAAAAATTGGGAGCTTGTTACTACAGTGCTGCTCCCATTGAAGTCATGGGGAGCAGCATTGTAGTAGCTAACTCCCACCGCTATAATGTTAACGGTGCTGTGTATACATATAAAAAAAAAATGCACAACCCAGTTAAAGCGGTTGTGCTAGCGTACCATGACAGCATCAAACTGTCATTAAATGCTAGTACTTGTAGTTTGGAAGATAGAGGTTTAAAGGTTACAGATCACTGACGTAAATGTATAAAGAAAATCCTTAAATAGTTAAATGTACTCAACTTTCATAAATATATAAATTAAATAATATAGTATAAAATAAATATTCTAGTTCTAAATTGCTATTAAAAATGTGCAGAGCTGATGAACTAACATTTCACTTTCCAAAACAATATAAATACAGTAATTCCGCTTTCACATTGCATAAGTCAAATAATGTATTGTAAATTATTCATGATTTTCTAAGGCTTATATGGAAGCAAAATGAGAATCCAGAAAACTGGCAAAAGATAAAAAAAATCTTACCTTCCTGTCATCTAGTGGCCTTTGTGAAAAATGCAGCTTAAACTTTAAACCCACATAGTTTTCTTAAAAACCTAAGACATTGTAAAAATCCACAAGCCTGTTCCATTTCTTTGCTTCTATTTGTTTAAAAGATCTTGGGACTATACAGCAAACTGTTTTCTAAGTGCCTAAGCAGTGTAAACAAAGAAAAGCTGAAATTCTAATATGGACAAATATTTATTAATAAAATGTTAAAGGGGTTTTCCAGGCTCCTTATAATTTCATGATAGGTCATTAATATCTGATTGATGAGGATCTGACACCCTGAACCCCAACCAATCAGCTGTTCCCTGCAGCCCCCAGCACTGGAACTAGCACTTTGAACGGAATAGGAAGCGCAGCTCCGTTCAAAGTGTAGTGGCCGTGCCGGGTTACTGCAGCTCAGCTCCCATTGAAGTGAATAAGAGTTCAGCTGCAGTAACCTGGCACGGCCATTACACTTTGAATGGCGGTGTGCTTCCTATTCTATTCACAGTGCTAGTATCAGTGTCTGAGGCTGCAGGGTAGAGCTGATCATGGGGCTGTTGGCTGTTAAACCCTCATTGATTAGATTTTAGTGACCTATCCTGAGGATAAGCGATCAATATCAGCAGGCTGGCAAAGCCCTTTAACTTGAACCTTAACCCCACTTTGATATTTGCTAAAATTAGAGATCAGTAAATTCATTTGGCACAAATTAGGTTCATTATGAATTTTCTAAACATTGTGGATTTTAGTTATTCTAAAACTATTTGGATTCTTCCCGCATGAAATGCTCAAAATGGTGGCTGCCATTTTACAATTCAGAAGACAGAGATGAGGGATCACATTAAATTGGGAGGAGGACCAGCAGGTTTCCCTATAATCCAGTGCAGAGAGACCTCCCTCTAGCACAGCAAGTGCAGTGGCTGGGTTTAGGGTGGCCCCAATGCTACCCTGGGTTGCCCGGACACTGTCGAGGTGTCACCACATGTTGCTGCTCTCCACAAGGGATGGTAAGGAGTGGCACACCCCAATGGGAAATAAGTCCAGAGAGTTAGGGTCTGCAGTAAACCAGGGTTCTTATTTACTGGAGGAATTCAGGTACAAAACAATATGAGCGAGGCATAGGGCTGGATTCTTCATTCTCCTCCCTGGCAGAAGAAGGGTTTGATACTGAGGAAAGGCCTGAGCTAGCTGCCCCTCTCTTTCTCTCTCTTTCTCAGATGGCTGGTATTCTGTCCAAAGGCTTGAGGCCCACTGTCTGTATCGCAGTAGTCTGAGTGGCTCCTTCGTCACAGGGCTGGTGACCCATGGTCTGAGGCTGCAGGGTAGAGCTGATCATGGGGCTGTTGGCTGTTAAACCCTCATTGATTAGATTTTAGTGACCTATCCTGAGGATAAGCGATCAATATCAGCAGGCTGGCAAAGCCCTTTAACTTGAACCTTAACCCCACTTTGATATTTGCTAAAATTAGAGATCAGTAAATTCATTTGGCACAAATTAGGTTCATTATGAATTTTCTAAACATTGTGGATTTTAGTTATTCTAAAACTATTTGGATTCTTCCCGCATGAAATGCTCAAAATGGTGGCTGCCATTTTACAATTCAGAAGACAGAGATGAGGGATCACATTAAATTGGGAGGAGGACCAGCAGGTTTCCCTATAATCCAGTGCAGAGAGACCTCCCTCTAGGACAGCAAGTGCAGTGGCTGGGTTTAGGGTGGCCCCAATGCTACCCTGGGTTGCCCGGACACTGTCGAGGTGTCACCACATGTTGCTGCTCTCCACAAGGGATGGTAAGGAGTGGCACACCCCAATGGGAAATAAGTCCAGAGAGTTAGGGTCTGCAGTAAACCAGGGTTCTTCTTTACTGGAGGAATTCAGGTACAAAAC
The DNA here is from genome assembly GCF_905171765.1 of Bufo bufo. Lineage (NCBI taxonomy): Eukaryota > Metazoa > Chordata > Amphibia > Anura > Bufonidae > Bufo > Bufo bufo. The sequence continues at coordinate 334,071,513 of NC_053390.1, forward strand.
AATATGAGCGAGGCATAGGGCTGGATTCTTCATTCTCCTCCCTGGCAGAAGAAGGGTTTGATACTGAGGAAAGGCCTGAGCTAGCTGCCTCTCTCTTTCTCAGATGGCTGGTATTCTGTCCAATGGCTTGAGGCCCACTGTCTGTATCGCAGTAGTCTGAGTGGCTCCTTCGTCACAGGGCTGGTGACCCATGGTCTGTGGCTCAGTGTCCCCATCTCAGCATCTTCTTATGGTCACTCATGCAGGCTGGAAGAGTCTTCCCCTCCTAGCACTGGTCCCTAACTGCAGAACACTAGGGGCTCTGACTGCTCTCCATATATACCATTTCTGGCTACACTGAAACCTTCTAGTGGGAGGGGTGGAGTGGAGAAATGCAGCACAAACAATTACAAAGTCACCACTCCTGCCTTTCATAGACTAACATTAGAGCTTCAATGATACTCAGTGGCAATGATAGCAGTTTTTCCAGACAAAAACAAGTTTCCAGACATTTAAAAGTTCAGTCTGTCTGGTTTTGGTGATAAACAAGTCTGGCTTTTTTCCTCCAAAACATGCTCTTCTTTAAACCCTATGGCAGCTGTGGAAAATTACCAGCTTCTCATTCAAAGTCCCAAAAGTCTCTCAGTAATCATTAGCCCTTTCCACAGAGCCATGTATATACAGTGCAAATGAACAAGATATATATCACAACATACATATCAAATGTAATTACATAGTATTAAACAGTGCAAGTTAACCCTTTCACGTGACATCAAGTAAGACGTTTATAACGTAGCATAGGGGAAATAGGCAAATGTCCACAAATGTTCAGACTTCACAGACTTTTAGTGTAAGTCACTGATGACTTAGTAGATGACCTATAGCCATTAAAAGACAGCCCAATCAGGAAATGCTGCTACTTTGTGGGGAAACACATACTGTCACGACAGAGGGTAGGGATAAGTGCAGCCATAAACTCCACCCCACCTCTGTCCCTGCCTACTTGCGTGGCCCGTTCTAACCAATGGCGTACAACTTGGTGGCAGTCCCTCGCTTATATATGTGCAGGGGCCTAAGAAGATAACAGAAGTACCATAACAGAGTCAGACAAGCCAAAGTCAAAGCCAGGAGGTCACGCATGTACATAGGGAGCAATCCAATAATGAAGTCAAAACACAATCCGGAGTCTGAAGCCAAGAGGTCATGTCAATTCCAGGGAAGTCACAAGGTTGAGGTCAAAAACAGAGCCGAGGTCCAAAACACACAGAAGGCACAATATGAAAATGCTGGTGAGGGTAGCAAGACCATTCACAAGCAACCTGTGGCCAGCAGGCTGCCTGTTTAAATAGCAGATCAGGTGGGTAACATGACGTGGCTAGCGTCACGTGACCCAAGTCTAGCCCAAACCATCTGAGCGCCGATAAATTGCGATTAGCACTCAGTACCTCTTTCAGCTAGGAGGATACCAGCCGTGCTGAGGAGGCATGCGCGGCCGGGTCCTCACTTCCCCTTGGTCCCCATGGAGACTAGGAGGAAGGCCGCGTCCTCGCTCTTGCACAGATGTGGGATGGCGGCGGCACCGCAAGGAGGAAGCGCGTCGCCGGCTCCCCGTTACACATAGGGTGTCGGAGAGAATGAGATATAGTAAAACACAGAATACAGATAGATCAATTTGATGTTACTAATGCTCTCTTGGTGTAAAAGCGCTTGAAAGACCAGTAAGGAGATGGAATCCAAATATATATCAATCGTTACATCTGAAATAATCTTATCTGACCTACAGTATATAACTGCGGAAAATGCCTAAGTAAACTTCCTTTTATAGACTCTTGATCATTAGTTATCCCTTCAGGGATAATTGGAATGATTTTCAGGCACTACATCACAATTGCACAGCCTCAGAGGATGGAACTACATCTCTCAAGTTATGTATCGAATGGATTTAATCTGAGGAAGCAGCACATCCTGCTCCGAAACGCGTCATTTAATCCAATAAAGGATTCAACCTTTATCAGTCTTCTGCCATCCCTGATGCGAGTAGCGCACGGACCTTACTTAATTTATATATCTGGTTCTGACAAGGTTCGCCCCATCCTGGGATTAACAGGTCATGCAGCAAGCCCATGGGATACACACTCCTCCTGCTATAAGTGTTATACCCTTTTACACAACCATTTAAGGTAATTAATATTCCCTTCTAATGCTATTTCATACATATGGTCCTACCTATGAGCATATCTCCCTTCTTCCTTTTCAAGTTATGTATCAAGGGGTGGAGTGAGCATTTTTACACCACAGGTGTTTTACAGACATTAATGAAATGCCACAGGACTGGCATTTTAGTGCTCAATATATTGTATCCCTCATATACAATATATTGTATCACTTGATTTGATTGGCAGATTCTACTGAGTACAGAAATGCCATAAATAGGGTTGAGTAAACCCGAACTTTGCGAGTTTGGGTACCCGGACCCGATCCCGGACTTTTTCACTGAAGTTCGGGTTCGGTGTTTGGGTGATTTTATTATTTTCCATCATAACATGGTTATAACGGAAAATAATAGCATTCTTAAGACAAAATGCTAAATAAAATGGCCATTGAGGGGTTAAAAATAATTTAAAAAACTCACCTCATCCACTTGATCGTGCAGCCGGTATCCTCTTCTTTCTTCTTGGTGATGTCATCGCAGGTCCTGCTGAATAAAGATAGAAGGACCTGCGGTGACATCCTGCAGAAAGGAGAAAGAAGAGGATACCAGCTGCGCAATCAAGTGGATGCCTTTGCTTTTTGAGTTTGTTATTCTGGCGTACACCATACAGGAAAAATGTCATGTTAACTTAATTCTGTTGGTCACTAGGATTACAGAGAGACCAGTTTTTTTTTAAGTTTTACAACTTTTACACAAAGCATTTGTGAAGAAAGAAAATCGTATTTTTGTTTGCCATTTTCTGAGAGACATTATTTTTATTTTCTGGTGGTGGTCTTTTGTAGGGGCTCAGTTTTTGCTAGATGAGGTGACATTTTGGGGTTCATGCGACTTTTAGATTGCCTGATATTATGCTTTTTGTACGGTGAGGTGACCAAAAATGGCTGTTCTGGCACCGTTTTCATTTATATTTTTTACAGTGTTCACCTGACGGGGTAGATCATGTAATATTTTTATATAACCGGTCGTTATGGATGCAGTGATAGTCAATTTGTCTATTTATTTTTACTCAGTTTTACACAATAAAAGCATCTTTGAAAAGAGCCATATTTTTCTTTTTCTTGCAATTATCTTGTGTGGGGCCTCATTTTTATGGGATGAGGTGAAATTTTAAATGGTACAATTTCGGGGTACATGCATCTTTTTCCCTAAATTTTTATTGAGGCTGTCGTTAAAGATGCGCCCATACCCAATATGTTGGGATTTTTTTCCAGTTTTTTTCATTGTAAATGACTTGATGAAGAGAAAGGGGCACTTTTGTTTACTTGAAACTTTTATTTTAATATCTTTATGCAAAATGCTGAGGCTCCCTATAGAGGATGCGCACGTGAGCGTACTAGTGATAAGGTGCCAACGATAGTAGTACTCACGGTTTAGTTGTCCCTTGGGGCCGGCAGTGCAGTGGATGGGAAGACAGCATGAAATCCTCCGGGGCACTCTCGGTTGCAGGGAACACCAGCCAGATGTGGTTGAGGTGCCCTTGATGGTAATTGGTGTAAGGTGCTTTTGCGGCTGGGCCCCTGGTTCGTGACGCCAGAACCATTAGGTGCAAATGTTGGTGGTAGTAGTTGAAATGATGATATAGAATAAGGGAGACTAGAGCTTTTAACAAACTTCCAGTACTTTACTGAAGCTGTTCCACAGATCATCAAGGTATGCAACAGTCATTTACATAAAGGCAGCTTTCACAGTTATTCACATTAGTTCCCAGAAGTTGCATAAGGAATCGTCCCCTATAACAATCAGTCTTTCTCTCTCTTATTTCTCCAGGTTGGAGGGATGAACTATCTCTGTTGTACTGTATAATGCTGTACTTCTTTATCCTCTTCTAGGAATACTATACTCATACAAACGGTCCCTTTGTCTTTAATTATGGTGTGTAGCTTGTAACTTTGAATCTCTCCACCTGATTCAAAGGAGTCTGGAGTCTGATAAATGACAGTTACCTTCCTTTGTCAATATCCTCATTCCCTCTCTGGGTTGCCTGGAAATACTGTAATCTTTTCCCTTTTATGGGCTGGTGCATGGAACTAACTATAGAGCTTTTATATCTCTGCAAAATGGCTGCTGAGGTTCAGGTTGTCCTCAGACATTATCACACACTGACCTTCTTCTTCCTGCACTGTGCACTGAGTGTGGGGTGGAGTTAGCCCTGGGAGGCTTGTTATAAACCTCACCCTCCCAATGCAACTTTATGAGAACCGATTTACAAGCACAGTTTACATGAAACACAATCACAACATTAAGCAGTGTGTTTCAGGACACTCCATCCCCCCTTCTCTGATGTAAGTCGCCCTCGACGCACTCTTGCCACGATGATGCATCACCTGAAAAATACAAAAAAGAGCATGCATGCATATACACAAGACCATTAACCCCTTCCTGCGGTTTCTCTTCTTTGGCTGCAAGAGAATTAGGTTAGGCGCATATATATATATATATATATATATATCTCAGGAGCATCACAATATAGAATGGGTGAAAAGGGCCGTAGTTTGTAACTGGCGAACTGGGGGGCGCTGACCTGGTACAGCGAACAGTAAAGACCCGGATAGTCTATAATGTAAAACAAAAAAGGAAACTTCTCAGGAGGCTCACAGGGCATGAGTCCGTTCCCTGGGCATGAAGCATAATGGTTGTAGAACATCATAGAGGGCTTTAGTGTGTCAAAGACCATCTCCGGGCACATGACTTGAATGTTGCAAAATAATGGCAAATGAGTCTTTAGAAAGTCTTTAGAGCAAGGCAAATAATCAAGGCAATGAGTCTTTCTGGCTCTGGGGGGCTATTTATGCATGTTGTTTGTTATTTTTTTTATATCTATATTAGCCTAGGTCTCAAATTAGGGACAGCATTATCTTGCTGTATCCAATACCCGCATTAGGGCCTTCTAGGGATCAATAGGAGGTAGGAGACACGGGATCACCCCTATCGGGGCGGCTATTCTGTTTGCAGGCAGGGCAATATAAATAGGGCTAGCATTAGGGATACTGCCCCAATAGCCTATTAAACAAACACTTGGCTGCCTATCCTGCAAACTTAGGCTAGTGGAATATATTTTTTCCACACTTAGGTTTTTGATTTATTTTGGCATTTATTATTAATTTATGTATCAGAAGGGTCCAATGGCTTTTTAACAATGATTTATTAAAAGTAGAGTTGAGCGAACACCTCGATGTTCGGGTTCGAGAAGTTCGGCCGAACTTCCCGGAAATGTTCGGGTTCAGGATCCGAACCCGACCTGAACTTCGTCCCGAACCCGAACCCCATTGAAGTCAATGGAGACCCGAACTTTTCGGCACTAAAAAGGCTGTAAAACAGCCCAGGAAAGAGCTAGAGGGCTGCAAAAGGCAGCAACATGTAGGTAAATCCCCTGCAAACAAATGTGGATAGGGAAATGAATTAAAATAAAAAAATAAAAATAAAAAATTAACCAATATCAATTGGACAGAGGTCCCATAGCAGAGAATCTGGCTTCACGTCAGCAGAGAATCAGTCTCTTTATGCCATAGCAGAGAATCTGGCTTCATGTCAGCACAGAATCAGTCTTCATGTCATAGCAGAGAATCAGGCTTCACGTCACCCACCACTGGAACAGGCCACTGTCATATATTTAGGCCCAGGCACCCAGGCAGAGGAGAGAGGTCCCGTAACAGAGAATCTGGCTTCATGTCGGCACAGAATCAGTCTTCATGTCATAGCAGAGAATCAGGCTTCACGTCACCCACCACTGGAACAGGCCACTGTCACATATTTAGGCCCCGGCACCCAGACAGAGGAGAGGTTCATTCAACTTTGGGTTGCCCCGCAATATAATGGTAAAATGAAAATAAAAATAGGATTGAATGAGGAAGTGCCCTGGAGTACAATAATATATTGTTAAGGGGAGGTAGTTAATGTCTAATCTGCGCAAGGGATGGACAGGTCCTGTGGGATCCATGCCTGGTTCATTTTTTTGAACGTCAGCTTGTCCACATTGGCTGTAGACAGGCGGCTGCGTTTGTCTGTAATGACGCCCCCTGCCGTGCTGAATACACGTTCAGACAAAACGCTGGCCGCCAGGCAGGCCAGCACCTCCAAGGCATAAAAGGCTAGCTCTGGCCACGTGGACAATTTGGAGACCCAGAAGTTGAATCGGGCCAAACCATCAGTCAGTACGTAGAGGGGTGTGCACAGGTACTGTTCCACCATGTTATTGAAATGTTGCCTCCTGCTAACACGTTCCGTATCAGGTGGTGGTGCAGTTAGCTGTGGCGTGGTGACAAAACTTTTCCACATCTCTGCCATGCTAACCCTGCCCTCAGAGGAGCTGGCCGTGACACAGCTGCGTTGGGCGACCTCTTGCCCCTCCTCTGCCTTCGCCTTGGGCTTCCACTGGTTCCCCTGTGACATTTGGGAATGCTCTCAGTAGCGCGTCTACCAACGTGCGCTTGTACTCGCGCATCTTCCTATCACATGTAGGAAGTAAGGTGGGCACATTGTCTTTGTACCGGGGATCCAGCAGGGGGGCAACCCAGTTAGTCCGCACACGTTAAAATGTGGGCAACTCTGGCTGTTGTTGCGCAGGGCACTGCAGCATGTAGTCGCTCATGTGTGCCAGGCTGCCCAGAGGTAATGACAAGCTGTCCTCTGTGGGAGGCGTATCGTCATCGTCCTCTGTTTCCCCCTAGCCACGCACCAGTGATGGGCCCGAGCTGCGTTTGGTGCCAGCCCGCTGTGAACCTGCTTCATCCTCATCCTCCTCCACCTCTTCCTCCTCCTCGTCCTCCAGTAGTGGGCCCTGTCTGGCCACATTTGTACCTGGCCTCTGCTGTTGCAAAAAACCTCCCTCTGAGTCACTTCGAAGAGACTGGCCTGATAGTGCTAAAAATGACCCCTCTTCCTCCTCTTCCTCCTGGGCCACCTCCTCTTCAATCATCGCCCTAAGTGTTTTCTCAAGAAGACATAGAAGTGGTATTGTAACGCTGATAACGGCGTCATCGCCACTGGCCATGTTGGTGGAGTACTCGAAACAGCGCAACAGGGGCACACAGGTCTCGCATGGAGGCCCAGTCATTGGTGGTGAAGTGGTGCTGTTCCGCAGTGCGACTGACCCGTGCGTGCAGCAGCTGAAACTCCACTATGGCCTGCTGCTGCTCGCACAGTCTGTCCAGCATGTGCAAGGTGGAGTTCCACCTGGTGGGCACGTCGCATATGAGGCGGTGAGCGGGAAGGCCGAAGTTACGCTGTAGCGCAGACAGGCGAGCAGCGGCAGGGTGTGAACGCCGGAAGCGCGAACAGACGGCCCGCACTTTATGCAGCAGCTCTGACATGTTGGGGTAGTTGTGAATGAACTTCTGCACCACCAAATTCAGCACATGCGCCAGGCAAGGTATGTGCGTCAAACCGCTAGTCCCAGAGCTGCAACGAGATTTCGCCCATTATCGCACACCACCAGGCCAGGCTTGAGGCTCACCGGCAGCAACCACTCGTCGGTCTGTTGTTCTATACCCCGCCACAACTCCTGTGCGGTGTGGGGCCTGTCCCCCAAACATATGAGTTTCAGAACGGCCTGCTGACGTTTACCCCGGGCTGTGCTGAAGTTGGTGGTGAAGGTGTTTGGCTGACTGGATGAGCAGGTGGGAGAAGAGGAGGAGGAAGCTGAGTAGGAGGAGGAGGAGAGAGGAGGCAAAGAATGTTGCCCTGCGATCCTGGCGGCGGAAGGACGTGCGCCAAAGAGCTCTCTGCCTGGGGTCCAGCCCGCCACTACATTTACCCAGTGTGCAGTTAGGGAGATATAGCGTCCCTGGCCGTGCTTACTGGTCCACGTATCTGTGGTTAGATGGACCTTGCCACATATGGCGTTGCGCAGTGCACACTTGATTTTATCGGATACTTGGTTGTGCAGGGAAGGCACGGCTCTCTTGGAGAAGTAGTGCCGGCTGGGAACAACATACTGTGGGACAACAAGCGACATGAGCTGTTTGAAGCTGTCTGTCTCCCCCTGGCCTAAATGACAGCATTTCATAGGCCAGTAGTTTAGAAATGCTGGCATTCAGGGCCAGGGATCGAGGGTGGCTAGGTGGGAATTTACGCTTTCTCTCAAATGTTTGTGAGATGGAGAGCTGAACGCTGCCGTGTGACATGGTTGAGATGCTTGGTGACGCAGGTGGTGGTGTTGGTGGTACATCCCATGTTTGCTGGGCGGCAAGTGCCAACAACCCTCCAGAGGCGGAGGAAGAGGCCGAGGCGGCGGCAGCAGCAGAAGAGGCCGAGGCGGCAGCAGCAGAAGAGGTAGCAGGGGAGCCTGAGTGACTTCCTTGTTTTTAAGGTGTTTACTCCACTGCAGTTCATGCTTTGCCTGCAGGTGCCTGGTCATGCAGGTTGTGCTAAGGTTCAGAACGTTAATGCCTCGCTTCAGGCTCTAATGGCACAGCGTGCAAACCACTCGGGTCTTGTCGTCAACACATTGTTTGAAGAAGTGCCATGCCAGGGAACTCCTTGAAGCTGCCTTTAGGGTGCTCGGTCCCAGATGGCGGCGGTCAGTAGCAGGCGGAGTCTCTTGGCGGCGGGTGTTCTGATTTTGCCCACTGCTACCTCTTTTGCTACGCTGTTGGCTCAGTCTCACCACTGCCTCTTCCACTGAACTGTGAAAGTCAGTGGCACGACCTTCATTCCATGTGGGGTCTAGGACCTCATCGTCCCCTGCATCGTCTTCCACCCAGTCTTGATCCCTGACCTCCTGTTCAGTCTGCACACTGCAGAAAGACGCAGCAGTTGGCACCTGTGTTTCGTCATCATCAGAGACGTGCTGAGGTGGTATTCCCATGTCCTCATCATCAGGAAACATAATGTGCTTGGTTTTCATGCGCCATCTGTGCGCTTTCTGCAGAAGACTGGGTGGGAGATAATGTGAACGTGCTGGATGCCACCTAATTGACTAATGCCTGTACCTGCTCAGGCCTTACCATCCTTAGAACGGCATTGGGCCCCACCAAATATCCCTGTAAATTCTGGCGGCTACTGGGACCTGAGGTAGTTGGTACACTAGGACGTGTGGCTGTGGCCGAATGGCCACGTCCTCTCCCAGCACCAGAGGGTCCACTAACACCACCACGACCATGTCCACGTCCGCGTCCCTTACTAGATTGTTCCCGTTCACCACAATAAGAAAAATATTATTCGGGCCAATGTATTGAATTAAAATTCAGGCCTTTTTTTTACAGACACCTAACACTGTCTGGCTATCTATTTAGGTACCGTATTACACTAATACAGGCACACCAGTAATGACAGATTTAGCTGAATATAAATGTGAGGCCTATTTTTTAGGCGCTGTGTGACAGGTATACGTTTAATCACAGAATTAGACTTGTATCTGCACTGTAGCGTGTGTGTTAAGTTTTTCAGAATTACCCTATCAGCACCTTGAATCTAATATACCGTTTTTAGGGATAGATTTAAAGTAGGCCTGATATAGGCAGAAACTACTAATTTGAGAATGGCAAATTTGGGAATTGTTTTTCACCCAGAACAAAAACTGTGCTTTTACGGTCACTAAAAATAACTTGACCAGCTAAAACAGTACTGATTTGGAGGAATATAAATATCAGGCCTATTTTTTAGGCGCTGGGTGACAGGCTCAACTTGCCCCTGATGTAGTATATGGCCAAAAAATAACCACACTATTGATGGTTAAATCCACTTGGGGTAACACAGGCTCAGCCTGCACCTGATGTAGTATATGGCCAAAAAATAACCACACTATTGATGGTTAAATGCACTTGATGAAAGCTTGACCCTGATGTAGGATATAGCAAAAAATAACCACACTATTGATGGTTAAATGCACTTAGGTGACATAGGCTCAGCCGGCACCTGATCTAGTATATGGCCAAAAAATAACCACACTATTGATGGTTAAATGCACTTGGCTGTCACAGGCTCAGCCTGCACCTGATGCAGGATATAGCAAAAAATAACCACACTATTGATGGTTAAATGCACTTGGTGGTAGCTTGTGCTGGCGCACCACAAGCCACAAAATGGCCGCCGATCACCCCAGAAAAAAGTGATATAAAAACGCTCTGGGCAGCCTAAAAAAAGTGAGCAATTGAATATCAGCACTTCAATGATCCACAGCTGGAGATCGATCACAGAATGAAGTCTTTTGGAGGAGTTAATCTGCCTAATCTCGCCCTAAACGTCGCAGCAGCAACCTCTCCCTATGCTTGAATCAGCAGAGTGACGTGCAGCGCTACGTGACCCAAGCTTATATAGAGGCTGGGTCACATGCTGCACTGGCCAATCACAGCCATGCCAATAGTAGGCAATGCTGTGATGGCCTCTTGGGGCAAGTAGTATGACGCTTGTTGATTGGCTGCTTTGCAGCCTTTCAAAAAGCGCCAAGAAAGCGTCGAACACCGAACCCGAACCCGGACTTTTACGAAAATGTTCGGGTTCGGGTCCGTGTCACGGACACCCCAAAATTCAGTACGAACCCGAACTATACAGTTCGGGTTCGCTCATCCCTAATTAAAAGCTATGTCTTAGAATCAATGGTAATTCTGTGAAGTTCTTTATAACTGACCATATTCTACTATATTCCCTTGAACGGGGTTATGTTCATTCTGTGAGTTTGTGACAGTATCTACAAATGGGTCACTTCGGCGGGTTAAAGCAGTCAGTGGGACATCTACCAGAGTTTCTGGGATAAGTTTTTTTATAATCAGGACAGAAATGTTTCCTTGGTGACGTTGTCTCATCCTCCAGCAATAAGGGTTTCTCTCACTATTCTAGTTTTTGGTATACTTTCTCCAGACTTTTGGTTAGGAAGCTAACTTGCTCTGTCAAGGTAGCAACTGCATCAGGAACCGGACCTTGGGCTTCCTGACTGACTATAGAGTGACATTTTGGAGATGTAGTTGGCTTATACACAGACATTTCAGCAGGTTCTGGTTGTGGGTCTTTCCCAAAAATACTGATGGCTAGCTGTTTGAAGTCTAGGAAGGTAGAACTTGGGTGCTGTGCAGCTAACATTTTTAACTGGCTCTTTAAGGTTTCGATCCTAACAACTTCAATGAATTGTTCTTTCAGTGTTTTATCTTGATCCTCTGCTTTATGAGGGTCTACCTGTATAACAGCTCACAGGGCTTCCTGTAAGGATAATGCAAAGTCTCTAAGTGACTCACCCGGCTGCTGTCTCTTGGTGAAGAATCTCATCTTTACCTCTGGCACAGTCCTGGGTTCGAAGGTGGTGTAGAGTCGTTCAAATATCTGCTTTAGTGTTTTTCTCTCTGAGCTTGGCCAGGATTTTACTTCTCTGTGGGCAGCTCCTTCCAATTGTGCAATGAGGATTTCCATTTGCTGTTCTGCTGACGCAGGGTACAATCTGAATATAGCCAACATTTTTTCTTTAAATTCCCTTAAAGTATGAGCTTCCCCTGCATATCATGGGAACCATGGTACTCCAAAGAAATAAGGCATTGTTAAAGGCATGATGCTTGATGCTGCAGCAGCTGGTGATGCACTGGGACCAGCTGCAGCTACTGCAGGGGACCTGTTAAGGTCAGGCTGCTCAATATCTCTTTGTTCAGACATGGCAGTGAAAGGCCTTCAATATAATGGAGGTTAAGTACAGTTTTACACACTTTTTGCGATGCGTTGCTGTGGGCAACTGCTACTTTGTAGGTGTCTGGCCCTTTAAGAGTCGTTGTGACAATTTAATATAGAGCAGTATGGTGCTCTATAAGGCAGATTATACTCCCAAACAGTCCCACTTAAGGTTACTTCTTCCCAGCGGCACTCACTCTGACATTCCTGGAAGGTTCACAGGTTGCAGGAGAATCTGAACACTATTATATTTGTTCTGCGGAGAAGGGCTGTTGATCTCCCTATTTTTTTCCGTTCACCCTGACGTAGTCTCGCAACTCTTAAGCGTGCATGCACACGTCACGCTCCCTTCTCATACGCGGCCCTCACCCTAGGTCCGTTTGCAAGGCAGGAGGGGCGGCGCTGATTTGCAAGTATTAGCAGCAGCGTTAGTATTGGCACAATTGTAATAAGTTATTTGGCATAAAGAGGATTGGCTTCTCTTTTCCCCGCTTTATAGGGGGCATGGCTTTACAGCAATAGTGCAGCACAACTAATAAAGAGACTTCAGGCGGCCATTTTAGATTCAATGCAAAAGTCCATTCACTGAGAACAAGCAGTGATAGTTACACAGAAATATGCGATTTTTCCAGTTTTAACACTGCAGTTGAATAACAGGTGACTAATACCGCACGTCCAGGCAACTCTTAATATATTTGGGCAGTTCTGCAGCTCAAAAAAAGAGTTTCAAGTTTGCACTGTATTAAAGCACATTGACAGTCTCTTAGGCAAACAAGTGGGGCTTGCTCATAAGGCAATGGCACACAGTTATATTTCACTAATCCTGTTCGTAGTGACGCCAATTCATGCAACATGCCGGGGCTCAACTATGGAGGATGCGTGCGTGAGTGTACTAGTGATAATGTGCAGAGGATAGTAGTAGTCACGGTTTAGTTGTCCCTTGGGGCCGGCAGTTGCAGTGGATGGGAAGGACAGCATGAAATCCTTCGGGGCACTCTTCGGTTGCAGGGAACACCAGCCAATGTTGGTTGAGGTGCCCTTGATGGTAATTGGTGTAAGGTGCTTTTGCGCTGGGCCCCTGGTTCGTCACGCCAGCACCATTAAGTGCAAATGTTGGTGTAGTAGTTGAAATGATGATATAGAATAAGGGAGACTAGAGCTTTTAACAAACTCCCAGTACTTTATTGAAGCTGATCCACAGATCATCAAGGTATGCAACAGTCATTACATAAAGGAAGCAATGATTCACAATGATTCACATTAGTTCCCAGAAGTTGCATAAGGAATCGTCCTCTATAACAACCAGTCTTTCTCTCTCTTATTTCTCCAGGTTGGAGGATGAACTATGCTCTGTTGTACTGTATAATGCTGTACTTCTTTATCCTCTTCTAGGAATACTATACTCAGACAAACGGCCCTTTTGTCGTTAAATATGGTGGATAGGCTTGTAGCTTTGAATCTCTCCACCTGATTCAAAGGAGTCTGGAGTCTGATAAATGACAGTTACCTTCCTTTGTCATATCCTCATTCCCTCTCTGGGTTGCCTGGAGATACTGTAATCTTTTCCCTTTATGGGCTGGTGCATGGAACTAACTATGGAGCTTTTTATATCTCTGCAAAATGGCTGCTGAGGTTCAGGTTGTCCTCAGACATTATCACACACTGACCTTCTTCTTCCTGCACTGTGCACTGAGTGTGGGGTGGAGTTAGCCCTGGGAGGCTTGTTAGAACCTCACCCTCCCTATGAAACTTTACAAGCACAGATTTACAAGCACAGTTTACATGAAACACAATCACAACATTAATCAGTGTGTTTCAGGACACTGCATTTATACTGTGCTCAAGCATAAAGTATATACACAGTGCTTGGTTACTATCGTGTTAAGTTGACATACCTGCTTAAAAAAAGATCTTAAAAAGGTTTATAACTGGGACTGGGACAGTTGTTTTGGGGAGAAGATGGCTAGAAGATTTGAGGAGTGTTTAACCCCTTAGAGACCGGGCTCATTTTCACCTTAAGGACCAGGACATCTTTTTGCAAATCTGACCAGTGTAACTTTATGTGGTGATTACTTTAAAACGCTTTGACTTATCCAGGCCATTCTGAGATAGTTTTTTCGGCACATATTGTACTTCATGACACTGGTAAAATGAAGTTAAAAAAAAAAAATCATTTTTATTTATAAAAACATACCAAATTTACCAAAATTTGGAAAAATTGCAAATTTCCAAGTTTCAATTTCTCTACTTCTATAATACATAGTAATACCTCCAAAAAATCTTATTACTTTACATTCCTCATATGTCTACTTCATGTTGGATCATTTTGGGAATGCCATTTTAGTTTTTGGGGACATTACACAGGCTTATAAGCTTAGAAGCAAATTTGAAATTTTAAGACATTTTCAAAAACCCAATTTTTAGGGACCAGTCACTTTGTGAGGCTTACATAATAGAAACCACCCAAAAATGACCCCATTCTAGAAACTACACCCTCAAGGTATTCAAAACTGATTTTACAAACATCGTTAACCCTTTAGGTATTCCACAAGAGTTAATGGCAAATGGAGATAAAATTTCAGAATTTTGATTTTTTGGAAAATTTTCAATTTTAATCAATTTTTTCCTGTTGCAAAGCAAGGGTTAACAGCCAAACAAAACGCTATATTTATTGCCCTGATTCTGTAGTTTGCAGAAACACCCCATATGTGGCCATAAACTACTGAACGGGCACACGGTAGGGCGTAGAGGTAAAGGTGCGCCGTGTGGTTTTTGGAAGGCAGATTTTGCTGGACTGGTTTATTTTACACCATGTCCCATTTGAAGCCCCCCTGATGCACCCCTAGAGTAGAAACTCCATAAAAGTGACCCCATCTAAGAAACTACACCCCTCAAGGTATTCAAAACTGATTTTACAAACTTTGTTAACCCTTTAGGTGTTGCACAAGAGTTATTTGGCAAATGGAGATGAAATTTGAGAATTAAAAAAAATCTTGGCAAATTTTCCATTTTATCAATTTTATCCTGTACAAAGCAAGGGTTAACAGCCCAAACAAAATGTTATATTTATTGCCCCGATTCTGTAGTTTGCAGAAACACCCCATATTGGTCGTAAACTACTGTACGGGCACACAGTAGGGCGTAGAGGGAAAAAGTGCGCCATGTGGTTTTTGGAAGGCAGATTTTGCTGGACTGGTTTATTTACACCATGTCCCATTTGAAGCCCCCTGATGCACCCCTAGAGTAGAAACAGTTTTGTTGGGACTATTTTAGGGTACATATGATTTTTGGTTTATCTATATTACATTTTTGTGAGGCGAGGTTACCAAAAATGGAACACCAGGGGGGCTTCAAATGGGACATGGTGCCAAAAAAAAGGCCATCAAAATCTGCCTTCCAGAAACCATAATGCGTTCCTTTCCTTCTGCGCCCTTTCGTTTGGTCATACAGCAGTTTACGACCACATACGGGGTGTTTCTGTAAACTGCAGAATCAGGGTAATAAATATAAAGTTTTGTTTGGCTGTTAACCCTTGCTTTGTTACTGGAAAAAACGGATTAAAATGGAAAATTTGCCAAAAAAATGCTGTTTTGGCACAATTTTTATTATTTTTTTTTGACCGTGTTCATCTGAGGGGCTTAGGTTCATGGGGTATTTATGTTTTACTCTATATTATCTTTTATAAACAAAAAAAAAACATTTTAGTATCTCCATAGTCTGAGTAATTTTTTTTGTGTTTTTAGCCTATTATCTTAGGTAGGGGGCTAATTTTTTGCGGATGAGAGGACGGTTTTATTGGCACTATTTTGGGGGGCATATGACTTTTTGATCGCTTGCTATTACAATTTTTTGTGATGTAAGGTGACAAAAAAATCATTTTTTTTGGCACAGTTTTTATTTTATTCTTTTGACCAAGTTCATCTGAGAGGATAGGTCATGGGTTATTTTTATAGAGCAGATTCTTACGGACATGACGATACCTAATATGTCTACTTTTAATTATTTAAAATTTACAAATAATATTTTTGAAAAATGGTTTTTTTTGTTTTAGTGTCTCAAGTCTGAGAACCATAGTTTTTTATCCGATTGTCAGTGGCTAAATTGGGAAGGGGAATATAAATTAAGTACTCCATGGAAGTGTGGTACTCCCTGAAGCAACCAATAATGAAGAGGCCCTAGATGTCGAGGCACGCGTCACACTGAGTAGTGGTGTCCTTCCGTATCCCCCTCCTGTGACACACTCTGCACCTTTTTTGGGTCCGTCCCTTCTTTCCAGTATGGGGGACAACACCTGGAAAGTGTTGGCCAGGGACGATCCGGGCGCCTCCAGTTTCCGAGGTACTCCGGCCTGCTCTTTCCCGGTTAGAAAAGATCAGGTCCTTGAGGACTGCCTCATAGAACTGAAGCGGTTGTAGACAAAAAAAGAAAGAGGATGGCGCTCATAGGGTGAGTATGTAAATGATTGTTTCTCCTTTCATATGGGAGGTAATATGCTCACCTGTCAGAGTTGCACCAATTGGGTGCAACTACAATTAAGGCTGAGTGCTCGTAAGGGTAGGTTGGTGCCGCCGGCTTTATCCAAACACCCTTCGGTCGGTGCCGAACCGCCGAACGGGTGAGTATGGGAACTGTGGGTTTGGTGGACCAAGAAAGTCCAAGAAAAACGGACAGAGTAACGGGCGCAAATCCACAACCAATGGTAGAAAAACAATTTGGTTTATTCAGGATGACCTTCATCGGTCATCCTGAATAAACCCAAATTGTTTTTCTACCATTGGTTGTGGATTTGCGCCCGTTACTCTTCCGTTTTCTTGAGACTTTCTTGGTCCACCAAACTCACAGTTCTCATAGAACTGAAGGAATTGCCCTGTGTTGCCTGCACTCCGGGACAGCACAAAAGAGTTGTACAAGGCAACCTGCACCCAAGTAGACCGCAACTTTTTTTGTACCATGCCCGGGTTTTTGCGCATGGCATTATATGGCTTTAGGACTTGATCAGAAAGATCAACTTCTCCCATATACCGATTGTAGTCGACGATACAATCGGGCTTGAAGACCGTTGCCGTGGTACCTCGCACAGGGGACAGGGGTGATGCCTCTACCGTAAATTGTGGACAGTACAAGGACATCCCTCTTGTCCCTTAAATCTGACCCAGTAACAGGTTTCCACTGGAAGGGAACGGGTCTCACCCCTGGGGAAATTTACCTGGAGGGGGTGGGTAGGGAGGCCGCGTTTATTTTTCCGCATGGTCCCACAAGCGGATGTGGATCTGGCAGTGAGGGACCTGGAACAAGGGGATACTAGTATAAAAGTATCCACGTACAGGTGGAACCCTTATCTAGCAGTTGGTGCATAAGGCCCCACACAAGTTTCTCGCTAACAACCAGAGTGGGGGGGACATTCTGGGGGGTTGAATACGGGAATGTCACCCCTCGTACACATGAAACCTTGTAATTGTAACCCTGAGGTACTCTCTCAAATTTTGTCAATAAGTTTCCGCAAGGCACTCCTAGTATCACACAGTCCCTGGAACACTTTAGGGTCAGGCTATTCTATGAGATCCTCTAGTTCCGCTATTTTCCGCAATAGTTCGACAATCTTAGTGGACCGCATCTTAAGTCGGGACGCATGGGAAATCAGGTGACCCCCTGACCACACACTTAAGCCGCCTCCCACTTAATAGTGTATCTATAGGAATCTTCTGTATGAACTACCACAAACTCCTCTGCTTAATGTCAGCCACACACACTGTCCTTCAATACATTGTCATTCAATTTCCAAGAGCTCTTTGAACGAGTGGGATCTCCCAAGTCTAAAGGCTACCCATGTCATCGAGTGGTCAGAGAAGAGGATAGGCTCTATCGCTGCAGTCGGGCGTTAGATCTATAAGGCTCGTGTGAGATGAACACATAGTCCAGGGCGGTGATATGAGTTATGGTGTCATAGAAAAAAAAAGTGAAGTCCTTTTCTCTGACGGATGTAGGATTCCTCCACAGCTCAACCAAACGCATTGAGTGTAAGTGTCTCTGGAAGCCCCGGGCCACCCCAGGAGAAATAGAGGACTCACCTGAAGACGTGTCCAATTTAGCCTCCAGAGGGAGATTAATGTCTCCACCCAGGATGATCTTCACGCCGTCCGCAAGTTCCTCCAATGCTGCAAAGGCCATATTTGCAAAACCACTCTGACCTGTGTTGGGACAGTACATGTTAGCAAGAATCAATAGTCTGGAGGCAATATTAACTTTCAGGAACAAGTAACGGCCCTGATCGTCCCGCAAGTATCCAGAACAGTACATGGCACATCCTTGTGTATGGCTATGGCAACTCCCTTGATTTAGATTCAGCGTAGATACTATGAGCCCATGTGGTACAGTACCTATTTTTGCACGAGGGGACATGGCCTTCTTTAAAGGGTCTCCTGCAGGAGGGGCTATACCCACTTTCTGTTTATGGAGATTATATAACACCTGCTTCCTCATGACCGGTTCATTTAATCCATTGACATTATAGGAGCAGACCTTAATGGATGACATAGCAACTAAGAGGTATATTTATGTTAACATTTGGATACCTAACATATAAGGGCAAATCAATGCCCTGGGGAAGACAAGACACATCAGGGGAACGTACAAACAACACACATAACAAATAAGCCCTCACAGTATGAGGTTGATGACAATTCATGTAAATAATACTAGGTAGTGGAACAAAGCAACCATCCACAACCCACACATCTAAGGGAGAAGAGGAAGCCTAGATGATAGAGCAGGCCCCCCCCCCCATCTCCATGTGATAAAATCAACTGATAATTAAGGAAAAGCTATTCACAAGACCAATATATGGGGAAAAAAAAAAAAAAAAGAGAAAGAATACTAAAATAAACCCTGCATTAAGTAAACATAATAGGCCTCTGTGGCCTACTAACTTCCTGACTGGAACTCAATGTGGACTCAGCGTTGTCCCATATCAAAGTAACATTCGTCCCTCATAATGTCCTGAACGGAATGAACACATTATGAGCGAACATAACAGGATAGCCTACCGGCTACAACCACCATTTAGTTATGGGACAAATTACAGCTCACAAAAAGTGGCCCACTATTCGACCACTGTGAGAAGTTAAATAACCCCTTGGTTATAAAGACCAGCTTCATGGTGATTTCCTTGTGCTTAGAGAGCCCTTGGGGAGACCTCAGACCATCTCTTCTCTCTGTGGCATTGGCTGCGGGCTCCAGGACCAACGGCCACTCCGGCAATGATACACGTGGGAGCGTCAGAGTCTCCAGAAACTTAGGAAGGTCCTCCGGATCTTTGAAAACCGCCGATCTGCCATCTTTCCTAGCGTGCAGCTGGAATGGGAAGCCCCATCTATATGGATCTCTCTCTCTTTTAATAAGGTGAGTAGGGGGCCTTACCGCCCTTCTAAGTTGGAGAGTGCGTCTAGAAAGGTCCGGTAAAATCTGGACTGCAGAGCCTCCAAGCTCAAGAGTGTACGCTTGCCTAGCCACTCTTAGTATATCTTCTTTCACTTTAAAGAAGTGCTACCCGACACACAATGTAACTTGGTCTAGGAGACGTCAGTGGGTTTAGGACCTAAGGCCCTGTGCAGGCGATCAACTCTCACCGGTAGCCGTGCAGAGTCCCCCAGCAGCGTACCAAGAAAGTCTGAATCGTTGCCATCTAACTCAGACATGGTATTGATTCCGCTACCCCCCGGATCCACAGGTTATTCCTGCGATGGCGGTTTTCCAGGTCGTCCACATGGATAACAGGTGTTTAATCTGCTGTGAGTGGCGCCGACAGTACCTTGTGCTGGTCGTCTAGCTGATCATCAAAGCTCTCCTGTATCTTCTCAGCAGCCTCGACCCTGTGCTCAGATGTTTAATTTCCCCCTTCAGGAATCCATCTCGGAGCGGTACATCTGCTCCAACCTCTGCACCGATTGCGCCAGGTCCGTCTTTGTATGGGAGTGCCTGTAAGTACGTGCGGATGTCCCATTCTCCGTCTGCGGCACTTGGCCGCCGGCTTCCCGACTCTTTATCTGCATGTGGCGGGCTCATATTACCAGCAGTCGCAGGCACATTCTTCCCGAGTCGCCATCTTTGGGCGTCTCTGCAGGCCCTGTGCCGCTCGGCTGAGATTCCGAAAACTTCTCAATCCCAGACCCCTCCGATTGCTGTGCAGGCTCCTGCAACCCCTTGGCAGTTTTGCGGCCCATCAGGGATCATAAATAAGCAGGTATATAGGTGAGAATAGCTATTCAAGCGGAGATGGCGGGAGAGCTTCACTTCTCTGCGTCCTACTCCCACCATGTGCAAGCCACGCCCCCCTCTCACAATTTTGTACAGTTCACGCCATACCTCGCCACTTAGAGGGAACATACTGGCGGAAAAGGAGTCTCCCCTTGAAAGCAATGAGAGACTCATCAACCGCGACCTCCCTTCCAGGTACATAGGCCTGCACTAATTTGGCCCCAAAGTGATCGATGACCGTCCTTATTTTGTACAGGCGGTATAGGCAGGATCACCTTGGAAGGGGGGGGGACGACATGCTGCATTATCTGCATAATGCAGGCATTTCCGGATTGCCTCAAACCGGGAGCGTGTCATGGCCGTACTGTAAAGTGGGGTCTGGTAGAGGACGTTCCCCACTCCAGTAATGCCTGGACACTAGGTTTTTTTGACTAGGCCCATGGTGCAGCACAAACCCCCAAAACGTCCTCATCTCGGCTGCACTGACCGGAGTCCAGCCACCGGCCCTAGCCAAAAAGGAGCCTGGGTGTTGAGCAACGAACTGCTGGGCGTACTGGTTCGTTTGCTCCACCATCAAGTTTTACAAAGTGGTCACTGAAAAAAAGACTAAAGTAGTCGTATTCAGTGAAGCCCACTGTGGTAATCTGGATTCCTGGTTGGTCTACAAAAACAGGAAACGCGTGCTCAAAATGCTCTGGGGTACCCCCCAGACAAGTTCACCGGCATGGGGCTCAGGTGGACTGATCTGGTGGGCTGGAAAAATAGTACAAGCCCCACAGCTGCTCATACTAGTGTGGGCCACAGGGTCCCTAGCATGGCAGTCCCCTTGCTCCGCCGCCTTGGGGGGCTCATCATCATCGCTAGATGATGAGGAGGACGCGGATGACAAAAGGAAAGTGGGGTCATCCTCGTCCTCACTGGGGCTCTTGGATCTCGGAGGCAAGCTGGGTGTTTGCCTTCTCGGCCAAGAACATCCGGCGGACCATAGGGGAGTGTGTGTGTGTGCGTGCGTGTTAAACTTTATTTAGTGTGCGTGTGTGTGGGGGGCACGGGTGTTCGCGGACTTACCCTAAACCTAACAGACAAAAAAAAAAGGCCCAAAAATTGGAAAAAAATTTATAAAAAAATTCTAACTTGCTGATCAACCGTTCCGAAGTTGATCAGCGGTGGGGCGTGCGATGCGCTAACAGTGGCCGGATGCTAAGAGTGCCGGCCAGCGTACGCAGAAAAAAATAAAAAAAACTGCTTGTGCCCCAAAAATAGTTGTGGTTAGAAAGGGGGGGGGGGCAGGGGGGCAAGCTGCAGCACTTCTGGGGGTCTAGTGTCACACAGCTGTGCTGTGGACCCCAGATACCCGATTTAGGGTGATGCAATGAAAAACAGTTTTTTTTTTCACTAACTTTCCCTGAATATCCCTGCCGAACCTAACCTGTCCCTAACCTTTCCCTAAATACCTTGGTGACGGTGGTGCTGGCACAGATGGGGGTGCTGGCAATGATGATCCCTGCAGCTGGCTCTGGATATCGTTGCAGCGCTCCTCTCTCCTCTGCTCCCGGACACAATAGGAGGAAGAGAGGAGCGCTGCAGTAATTTGAATGGCCCGCCCACCCCCAGCCGACCAATCAGAGCTGATCCTGAGAGGTGATGTTCACCATCACCTCTCAGGATGGTGATTGGTGGTGTATTTTCACACCACCGATCACCATCCTGTTCCAGGTTATCGGGTCCCCAGAGACCCCGATATAACCCGGAACCGCAGCAAAACCGCATGGTCTGAATTGAACATGCGGTTTGCTGCGATCGCGACACAGGGGGGTCACAGGACCCCCCGGCGCATTGTCCCAGGGTGCCTGCTCAATGATTTGAGCAGGCACCCAATTTCCGATCACTGCCCACCACACGGCGGTGATCGGAACTACACATGACGTACTGTTACGTCATGTGTCCGGAACAGGTTAAATAAGGACTGGGAGGGTAATTACATAATAGGAGGGGAAGATAGTACAGATAGAGACCTGGGGAAATGTAAAGGGACTGGGGAGGAATGGAAGGAGGGACTAGAACAGTTCATAAGGAAAGGTGTAGTGTAAAAAAAACTCTTAATTGTATGTATATGAATGCTAAAAAGCCTGACTAATAAAACTGGTGAACTGGAAGTAGTGATGTGTGAGGAGAGGACTATGGCATAGTGGGGAATAACTGAGACATGGATGGATGATAGCTATGACTGGGTGGTTAATGTACAGGGTTACAGTCTGTTTAGAAAGGATAATGAAAAACCGAGAGAGGGGAGGGGCCTGTCTTAATATAAAGTTCTGTCAAAAGCCCACACCTCCGTGAAGATATAAGTGAGGGACATGAACATGTGGAGTCACTGTGGGTAGAAATTCAGGAGGCAAAAACATAATCAAATACTGATAGGAGTTTATTATAAGCCACCTAATATACCAGAGTCCACAGAAAATCTACTACTAAAGGAAATAGATGAGGCGGCAAATCATAAGGAGGTCATTATATTGGGGGACTTCAGCTACCCAGATATAGACTGGGAAACTGAAACTTGTATATCTCATAAAGGAAACAGGTTCTTGGAAATAACCAAAGACAACTTTCCCAACTGGTTCAGGACCCGACTAGAAGGACGGCTATACTGGACCTAGTACTAACCAATAGACATGACAGAACAACAGATGTGCAGGTTGGGGGACACTTGGAAAATAGTGAGCATAAAGTAATAACCTTCCAATTGTCATTCAAAAGTGTTTTTTCAGGGACGCACAAAAATGCCAAACTTCAAAAAAGCTAAATTTGACCAGCCATTGGCCTCATAAACTGGGACAAAGTCCCCAAAATAAAAATGCAGGCACAAATGCAATATTTTTAAAAACCATCCTAAACTTTAACCCCTTAGGGACGCATGACGTTACCGGTACGGCATGTTTCCCGAGTCCTTAAGGACCCATGACGTTACCGGTACGTCATAGGTTTGAAAAGCGATTGCGGCGCAGTGGGGGTTAAATCGGAAACAGGATGCCCGCTGAAATCATTCAGCAGGCATCTGTCACAACGCCGGGGGTCACCCCCCCCGTATCGGCGATCACAGCAAACCGCAGGTCAAGTCAGACCTGCAGTTTCCTGCGTTTCTGGTCCATTCGGTCTCCGGTGACCCGATTGAACTGGAAAAGGACTGTGATCGATTACACACCACCAATCACAGTCCGAGCATTTGGGAGAGGCGGTGCTGGCTGTTGGTGCTGAATGCAGCTGTCCCAGGGTGCTGATTTGTGCAGGGAGAGAGGCACGAGATTCAAACTTCCAGCGCTCCTCTCTCTCCCCTCCTCTTCCTGTTCAGCACCTGCACCGTCCAGCACAGTCCTTCACCAGGCTCCTGCGATCCCCTCCATCGGCAACCCATTCACCCTCCAGATAGGTTAGGGTCAGTGAGGGAGAGGCACCGTTAGGCAGGGATAGAAGGTAAAAGTTAGTTCGAAAAAAAAAAAACTTTATCTAAACTTATTATTTTCTAGGCTTTGGAGACCCTAGACCCCCCCTGCCACTGAAATGGACTTTTTTTAGTTTGTTTTTTAGTGACCCTTTGTGAATCTGATGGTGGAGCAGACGAACCTGTACGCCCAACAGTTCGTTGCTCAGCACGCCGGGGCTCCTTTTGTGCTAGACCCGGTGGCGGGACGCCGGTCTGTGGCAGACGAGATGAGGAGACATGGTTGGGGGCTGTGCTGCACTTGGGTCTAGGCAAAAACCCATTGGTCAGGCAAATACTCTACAGACCTCCCACTCTACAGTATGGTCATGACACGTCCCCGGTTTGAGGCTATCTGGAAATGTCTGCATTATTCAGATAATGCAGCATGTCCCCCCCCCAGGTGATCCTGCCTATGACCGTCTGTATAAGATACGGCCAGTCATCGATCACTTCGGGGCCAAATTTGTGCAGGCCTACGTAACTGGAAGGGAGGTCGCGGTTGATGAGTCTCTCGTTGCGTTCAAGGGGAGACTCAGTTTCCGCCAATACATTCCCACTAAGCGGGCGAGGTATGGCGTGAAGCTGTACAAAATTTGTGAGAGTACCTCAGGGTACACTTACAAATTTTGTGTGTACGAGGGGCGAGATTCCCGTATTTAACCCCCAGAATGTCCCCCCACTCTGGGTGTTAACGGGAAACTCGTGTGGGACCTTATGTACCCAATGCTAGATAAGGGTTACCACTTGTACGTGGATAACTTTTATACTAGCATTCCCTTGTTCAGGTTCCTTGCCGCCAGATCCACGTTCGTTTGTGGGACCGTGCGGAAAAATCAGCGCGGCCTCCCTGCCCACACCATCCAGGTAGCTATCCCCAGGGGTGAGACCAGTGGAAACCTGTTGCTGGTCAGATATAAGGACAAGAGGGATGTCCTTATACAGGGATGCCCTGTCCCTGTGCGAGGTACCGCGTCAACGGTCCTAAAGCCCGATTGTATCGTCGACTACAATCGGTATATGGGAGGAGTTGATCTCTCTGATCAAGTCCTCAAGCCATATAATGCCATGTGCAAAACCCGGGCATGGTACAAAAAAGTTGCAGTCTACTTGGTACAGGTTGCCTTGTATGACGCTTTTGTACTATCCCGAAGCGCTGGCAGCACAGGGACATTCCTCCAATTCTATGAGGTAGTCCTCAAGGACCTGATTTTTTCAGACCGGGAAAGAGCAGGCCGGAGTACCTCGGGAATTGGAGGCGCCCGGATCGTCCCTGGCAAACATTTTCCAGGTGTGGTCCCCCATACTGGAAAGAAGGGACAAACCCAAAAAAGATGCAGAGTGTGTCACAAGAGGGGGATACGGAAGGACACCACCACGCAATGTGACACTTGCCCCGATCATCCGGGAGTATTGCTTCAGGGAGTATCACACTTCCATGGAGTACTAAATTTTTATAATCCCCAACAGTCCCCTAGAGAACATAAAAAACTATGTGTCTCAGACTTTGGAGACACGGAACCATTTTTTCCCCAAAAAATATTAGTTTTAGTGCAGGCATCCTCAAACTGCGGCCCTCCAGATGTTGTAAAACTATAACTCCCAGCATGCCCAGACAACCTACAGCCATCAGCAGGGCATGGTGGGAATTGTAGTTTTACAACATCTGGAGGGCCGCAGATTGAGGATGCCTGCTTAGTGTCTCCAAAGTCTGAGAGCCATACATATTGGGCATCGCCGCGTCCGTAAAAATCTTCTCTATAAAAATAACATTTAACCCAACCCCCCGGATTAACAGCGTTAAAAAAAAAACGTGTAAAATAAAAGCCATTTTTTGTCACCTAACATCACAAAAAGTGTAATAGCGAGCGATCAAAATGTCTTATGCACACCCAATTAGTGCCAATAAAACCGCCATCTCATCCCGCAAAAAATGAGCCCCTACATTAGATAGTCGCCCAAAAAAAAATAATTCATTTTGCTCCCAGGCTATGGAGATACTAAAATAATTTTTTTGGGTTCCTAAAATGATAATATAGTGTCAAATCTAAATAAATTTTAAAATGTAGACATATTAGGTATCGCCGCGTCCGTAAGAATCTTCCCTATAAAAATAACATTTGACAAAACCCCTCGGATGAACAGCGTTAAAAATATAAAATAAAAACGGTGCCAAAACACCAATTTTTGGGCAAAATTTCCATTTGAATCCTTTTTTTCCGGTAATAAAGCAAGGGTTAACAGCCAAACAAAACTAAACATTTATTGCCCTGATTCTGTAGTTTGCAGAAACACCCCATATGTGGTCGTAAATGGCTATATAGCCACACGGCAGGGTATAGAACAAAGGGAACGCCATATGGTTTCTGGACAGCAGATTTTGATGGACTGGTTTATTTACACCATGTCCCATTAGAAGCCCCCCCCTGATGAAGCCTAGACTAGAAAGTCCAAAAAGTGACCCCATCTAAGAAACTACACCCCTCAAGGTATTCAAAAGTTACTTTACAAACTTTGTTAATCCTTTAGGTGCTCCACAAAAATAAATAGCGAATGTAGAAACAATTTTAGAATTTAAATTTTTTGTTACCTTGCCTCAAAAAAGTGTAATATAGAGCAACCAAAAATCATATTTACCCTAAAATAGTCCCAAAACAACAACCACCTTATCCCGTAGTTTCCTAGATGGGGTCACTTTTATGGAGTTTCTACTCTAGGGGTGCATCAGGGGGCTTGAAAGGGTATATGGTGTAAATTAACCAGTCCAGCAAAATCTGCCTTCCAAAAACCATATGGCGTTCCCCTTCTTCTATGTCCTGTCGTTTAGCCAAATAGTAGTTTACGACCAGATATGGGGTGTTTCTGCAAACTACAGATTCAGGGCAACCCATATAGAGTTTTGTTTGGCTGTTAACCCATTTTTTCCAGTAATAAAGTAAGGGTTAAAATGGAAAATTTTCCAAAAAATAGAAATTCCAAAATTGTTTCTCCACCTGCCATTAACTCTTGTGGAACACCTAAAGGGTTAACAAAGTTTGTAAACCCAGTTTTGAAAACCTTGAGGGGTGTACTTTCTTAGATGGAGTCACTTTTTTGGAATTTCTATTCTATGGGTGCAACGGGGGGCTTGAAATGGGACATGGTATAAACAAAACCAGTCCTGCAAAATCTGCCTTCCAAAACCCATATGGCGTTCCCCTCTTTCTATGTCCTCCCGTTTGGCCAAACAGTAGTTTAGGACCACATATGGGGTGTTTTTGCAAACTAAAGAATCAGGGAAACACATATTGAGTTTTGTTTGGCAGGTAACCCTTACTTTATTACTGGAAAAAATGGGTTAAAATGGATAGTTTTCCAAAAAATTGAAATTCTAAAATTGTTTCTCCATCTGCCATTAACTCTTGTGCAACACCTAAAGGGTTAACAATGTTTGTAAACCCAGTTTTTAATACCTTGAGGGGTGTACTTTCTTTGATGGAGTCACTTTTTTGGAATTTCTATTCTAGGGGTGCAACGGGGGGCTTGAAATGGGACATGGAATAAACAAAACCAGTCCTGCAAAATCTGCCTTCCAAAACCCATATGGCATTCCCCTCCTTCTATGTCCTCCTGTTTGGCCAAACAGTAGTTTAGGACCACATATGGGGTGTTTTTGCAAACTACAGAATCAGGGCAACCCATATTGAGTTTTGTTTGGCAGTCAACCCTTGCTTTGTTCCAAAAAAAATTGGATTATATTGGAAAATTTTCCAAAAAATATAAATTCTTAAATTTTATGTCCATTTGCCATGAAGTCTTGTGGAAGACCTAAAGGGTTAACAAAGTTTGTAAAATCAGTTTTGAATACCTTGAGGGGTGTCGTTTCTAAAATGGGGTAATTTTTGGATGGTTTCTATTACGTAAGCCTCACAAAGTGACTTCAGAACTGAACTGGTCCATAAAAAGTGGGATTTGGAAAATTTCAGAAAAATTTCGAAATTTGCTTCTAAACTTCTAAGCTATGTAACATCCCCAAAAAATAAAATATCATTCCCAAAATGATACAAACTTGAAGTAGACATATGGGGAATGTAAAGTCATCACAATTTTTGGGGGTATTACTATGTATTACAGAAGTAGAGAAACTGAAACTTGGAAATTTGCAAATTTTTAAACATTTTTGGTAAATTTGGTATTTTTTTTATGCCAAAAAAATTACTTTTTTGACCCAATTTTAGCAGTGTCATGAAGTACAATATGTGACAAAAAACTATCTCAGAACGGCCTGGGTAAGTAAAAGCGTTTTAAAGTTATCAGCACTTAAATTGACACTGGTCAGATTTGCAAAAAATGGCCAAGTCCTTAAGGTGTAATAGGGCTGAGTCCTTAAGGGGTTAATTGTGAGAAGTACATACATTATTGGAATTAAAGGGTGAGGAACGAGAAAAAACCTATGTGGATAAACAGAAATATAAAAGAATCAATAAATGACACTTTGTACCTTTTTGGGATACATATAACTTTTTGAGATCTTTTTATACATTTTTATTTGCGGGTGAGTGATCAAAAATACCAATTATATAATTGTTTTTTAAGTTTGTTTTTAATTTTTAAAGTTTTTACTATGTGGGATAATTATTGTGATCTTTTTATAGATTAGGTCATTGCGGATCCGATGATACTAAATTATATGTATTTCATTTTCTTTTTGTGTGTGTCTTTTACAAATTAATAATAGCTAAGTAAAAGGAAAGATCAAGTTATTTATATTTTTTTTTACTTTTTACAATGGTCTGATAACTGGTGAAATAGAATGTATTGTACCTGTCAGTTTTACTCTGACACTTTGCGTGCTTGCTTTGCCTGCTGTCCTAGCAACCATTGAGACCTTGCAATTGCTTTGTGAGGGAGGGGGGGTCCAATGAATAGAGAGGGAGCCCCCTCCCTCTGTAAACCACTTAGATTTAATAGTAGGTACTGACAGAGGCATCTGATGGGTTAAATGCTCAGGATTGGCACTATCTCCTATCTATCTATCTATCTATCTATCTATCTATCTCTCACATCTATCTTCTACACCTTTTTTTTTTTTTCATTCTAAAGCTGCATAATAAAATGAACAAGTCTAATCTGTTTACATAATAGCTTTTGCCTCACTAGCTGATTACTTTAGAATAAAAAGTAAGTACATTTGAAATTCAGATTGCTTTATTCTAGCTAAATGGAAAAAAGTTGTGCCCAGCATTGTTAAACAACTATCAATGTTTGAATACATTTTAAGTTCATTCTAACAACAAAAGCCCCGGATCTCACTGAGAACTGAAAATGAAATTTGTCACTAGCTGGCAGATACATGAAAATGGGATTCAGCAAACCAGAGGTATAGTAAGAAAGATGAGCCCGTAGAGCAGATAACTTCACCTGATTAAACAGATTTAAATTGTATTGAGGAAACCAAGTAGGTGAAAATAAAAGCAAAACATCCATTCACACTGAATAAAAAAAAATAAAAAATTGCTTTGCTAATCACCAAAAAATGAAACTGACTTTCGTATATATGAAAATCCAAAAGACTTTATTATAAATATATATGAACAATCATAGGTGTGCTCACGGGGTGTGCCGGGTGTGCCTGGGCACACCCTAATAGTCGCCTCCGTGCTGACTGCCCCCCGCTGATTCCCCTGTCTGTTATGCTGGCTGCCCGCCGCACTGTAATTTAATTTACAATACCTGGCTGTGGGCGGGCGGCTGCTAGTATTCACATAGGGGGTGGAGTCCTGGACCCAGCTGAGGCAGAGAGGGAGCCGTACGGTGCGTGCTGTGCGGCGCAGGCTGAGTTGACGTGACGTGACGAAACGTAACGTCACGCTGCATCTGTGTGTACCTAGCGCGCCTGCAAGTTGGTGAGGTGAGGGTGAGGGCTGAGGGCATATAAAAAAAAAGTATTGTAACCCCCTGTCCCACAGTGCTACGCCTCCTCTGTTGTCCCCTGTATTACCCTGATACCCCTCAGTTATATAATATATCTGAGGGGTATCAGGGTATATTATACAGGGGGTAATATAACTAGGGGTATCAGGGTACATGAGGGGCAATATAACTGAGGAGGGCTAGGCTACTATCAGACATTATACAGGGGTAATATAACTTATCTTACCCCTCACCCCTGTATTATGTCCCTGATAGCCCTCCTCAGCTATATTACCCCTGTATAATGTACCCTGATACCCCTCAGTTATATAATATAACTGAGGGGTATCAGGTTAAATTATACAGGGCGGGGAAATATGACTAAGGGGTATCAGTGTATATTATTATACAGGGTAATATAACTAAGGGGTATCAAGGGACATTATTATACAGGGGCAATATAACTAAGGGGTATCAGGGTACATTATACAGGGGTAATATAACTGAGGAGGGCTATCAGGGGACATTATACAGGGGTAATATAACTTATATCCCCCTGTATATAATGTCCTTAAAAGCCCAGCCTCAGTTATATTACCCGTGTATAATGTACCCTGATACTCCTTGGTTATATTTCCCCTGTATAATTTACCCTGATACCCCTCAGTTATATTACCCCCAGTATAATATCCCCTGATAGCCCTCCTCAGTCATATGCAGATCCACAGGTCCTCATAACAGTGTGTCATCCACAGATGCCCCCCCATATCATTGTGTTCATCCACAGATGCCCCATAACAGTGTGTCATCCACAGATGCCCCCATAACAGTGTGTCATCCACAGATGCCCCCATAACAGTGTGTCATCCACAGATGCCCCATAACAGTGTGTCATCCACAGATCCCCCATAACACTGTGTCATCCCACAGATCCCCCATAAGTGTGTCATCCACCGATCCCCCATAACACTGTGTCCATCCACAGATCCCCCATAAACAGTGTGTCATCCACAGATCCCCCATAACACTGTGTCATCCACAGATCCCCCATAACACTGTGTCATCCACAGATCCCCATAACAGTGCACCTGCGCATTGAGGAGAGACTGAAAGCAGGGGAAGATCCGCGGAAGCAAGCAGAGGACGGTACAGCAGACGACTGAATAGCTTTCTTTGTAAGTAAATTATTATATTATAGTGCTTAAACGGCTTTAAAATCTAAAGAAAAGTTTTGGAGAGTGTTTCTCTCTTTCTCAGGTCTGAAGCAATACCGAGGAGAAAGAAAACTCTTTAAAGCTTGTCTTTTAAGTATTAGGATAGTCAATAAAAAGGTATCCCTGCATACCGCAATACTCTCGTATTTGTAATCTTATTTATGTATACTTATTTAGTTTTTTTCAGTAGTATGATTAAAGTGGTGAAAAATTATTAGTGCCGCCCTCCATTTTTGACTGTGGTATCTTATGTGCCCCCCCCCCCCTATATATTTTTCCTAGGCGCAGAGGCGGAGTCACGCCAACGCTAGGGTGAGGCCCGGCCTGTGTGTATGTATATAATATATATACACTGCTCAAAAAAATAAAGGGAACACAAAAATAACACATCCTAGATCTGAGTTAATTAAATATTCTTCTGAAATACTTTGTTCTTTACATAGTTGAATGTGCTGACAACAAAATCACACAAAAATAAAAAAATGGAAATCAAATTTTTTAACCCATGGAGGTCTGGATTTGGAGTCACACTCAAAATTAAAGTGGAAAAACACACTACAGGCTGATCCAACTTTGATGTAATGTCCTTAAAACAAGTCAAAATGAGGCTCAGTAGTGTGTGTGGCCTCCACGTGCCTGTATGACCTCCCTACAACGCCTGTGCATGCTCCTGATGAGGTGGCGGATGGTCTCCTGAGGGATCTCCGTCCTCAGACCTGACTAAAGCATCTGCCAACTCCTGGACAGTCTGTTGGTGCAACGTGACGTTGGTGGATAGAGCGAGACATGATGTCCCAGATGTGCTCAATTGGATTCAGGTCTGGGGAATGGGCATGCCAGTCCATAGCATCAATGCCTTCATCTTGCAGGAACTGCTGACACACTCCAGCCACATGAGGTCTAGGCATTGTCTTGCATTAGGAGGAACCCAGGGGCCAACCGCACCAGCATATGGTCTCACAGGGGTCTGAGGATCTCATCTCGTACCTAATGGCAGTCAGGCTACCTCTGGCGAGCACATGGAGGGGCTGTGCGGCCCTCCAAAGAAATGCCACCCCACACCATTACTGACCCAATGCCAAAACGGTCATGCTGGCATTGCTGGAGGATGTTGCAGGCAGCAGAACTTTCTCCACGGCGTCTCCAGACTCTGTCACGTCTGTCACATGTGCTCAGTGTGAACCTGCTTTCATCGGTGAAGAGCACAGGGCGCCAGTGGCGAATTTGCCAATCTTGGTGTTCTCTGGCAAATGCCAAACGTCCTGCACGGTGTTGGGCTGTAAGCTCAACCCCCACCTGTGGACGTCGGGCCCTCATATCACCCTCATGGAGTCTGTTTCTGACCGTTTGAGCAGACACATGCACATTTGTGACCTGCTGGAGGTGATTTTGCAGGGCTCTGGCAGTGCTCCTCCTGTTCCTCCTTGCATAAAGGCGGAGGTAGCGTCCTGCTGCTGGGTTGTTGCCCTCCTACGGCCTCCTTCACGTCTCCTGATGTACTGGCCTGTCTCCTGGTAGCGCCTCCATGCTCTGGACACTACGCTGACCAGACACAGCAAACCTTCTTGCCACAGCTCGCATTGATGTGCCATCCTGAATAAGCTGCACTACCTGAGCCACTTGTGTCGGTTGTAGACCTCCGTCTCATGCTACAACTAGAGTGAAAGCACCGCCAGCATTTCAAAAGTGACCAAAACATCAGCCAGGAAGCATAGGAACTGAGAAGTGGTCAGCTCACCACCTGCAGAACCACTCCTTTATTGGGGGGTGTTCTTGCTAATTGCCTATAATTTCCACCATTTGCACAACAGCATGTAGAATTGATTGTCACTCATTGTTGCTTCCTAAGTGGAGCAGTTTGATTTCACAGAAGTGTGATTGACTTGGAGTTACATAGTGTTGTTTTAAGTGTTCCCTTTATTTTTTGAGCAGTGGTATATATATATTACCCTAGATAGATCCATTAGGACCATGCCGCAGGAGGTATCCTTTTTTCATAATTGTGTACTTTCTTTATAGATAATAGTTTTCTTCATATTAGCTGCTACCCAGTGCGCTTCACCGGCGTCATTTCCGGTCTTTGGAGCGCACATAGTCCTCTACTTCCTGTCATTTGGAACGCATCTTGCGTTCCATCCACTCGTTTCTGCTTTCTTGGAAAGCAAACGCCGGCCGCACTTCCGGTTGCTTGAGACGGCCGTCCTTCCGGTGCCGCAAACAGGTCAAAAGAGCGGGACCCGGGACACCAGAGATACAGATACGGATGTACTGTGTTGCGGCCGAGTGCTCCATCTTCCCATCTACACTTACTCTCTCACCTCTGGCGGCATAGGGTAAGACGGCATAATAGCTTTGATATTTATTATCCCATTCTGGCTTAGTCTTTTATAATGTAAGAACACTTCAGATAGCTTGTTATTTATTGAGTGCAATCATTCTATAAGTTGAGCTGTCACTGGATAAGTTGAGAAAATCACAAAAGACATCGTGGATACTTTCCTTATAATCTATTTAACAGATATGAAATGTCATAGTAAATTTTACTGGTATGCACTGTCTTCTATCTATAAAGGAAAAGAAAAAGATGGCAATTTTGTTACAATCAATGTACTTGATATCAAATATAACATGTAAACTGTTAATTATGTACATAGGGACTGAATATTGTCAAAATTACTTTTTAGTGCCGGACGAAGGCCTTATAAGGCCGAAAACGTTTGTGCATATACGTTGCCGCTTCTTTTCCAATAAAAATTAACTCACGGAAAAAGATAAACAACACTTCTGCTGTGATTTTTGCATTTCCAATATTACGGGTGGGGACCCTATTCACAGCACCCAAAGAGGCAGGTAGCCACAAAGTCTGGCAATAATATATATATATACATACATACACACACACGTGCGCGGGGCGTGTGTGTTTGTGGTTTAGGGTGCACACCCTAATGCAATAGGCTGCGCACGCCTATGTGAACAATACATACATAGAGAGAATGAATAGATGGCTCACTATGAGTAATTACGCTAGGTGCTCTGGACAAAAAGAGCCACCCCTTGCTCTTGTTGAAATAAATTGGTTAGTGAGATTGGACTCAAAACACCCAGAGAAATGTGGATCCAAACTTATTTATTTAAGTACAGTAAAATATATCGAGTGTGTGTATTGGCATCAAAAATACAATTTTAGCGATAGAATATCGATTATAAAAAATCGACTACAATGAATCGATCCAATAAAATCGAATAGGTTAAAATACATACATAAAAATACAGATAAAATGCAATATCCTTAATCAATAAATACTTGATTTTTCTGGAGACCTGAGTGTGTTTCTCAGTTGAAGTCCCTGTACAATAAACCCATGTATATGGGTGAGTCCCAGTGGAATTAATCAAAGCTGTGTCCCAGTGGAAGTAATCAAAGCTGTGTCTTCAGAGCTTTATATAAGGAACATGATTTTGCCTTTTCAGGCCTGCATAATTAATAAATGCACCAGCTTTCACGATTAAGCGTATATTTAGTTACTCACAACCTTTGGCGCTGATCGAGAGGTTCTTTAAATGGGAATTATTTCAGGTGGCGTCCCACCATTCACATCCCAGTCCAGCAATATTGGTTTCCCTCTGCAGCAGCTCTCAGGATCTCGTCACAAAGTATCACAAGACTTGGTCCGTCTGTAGGTTCCGTGAGTCAAACAGAAACTTTTCCTTGTATAGTTGGTTTCAGTACATGGCCATGTAGAAATAGCAGTCGAGTTCTCTCTACAACTGCCACACCTTCTGCACTTTAATTGACAGGGCCAGGCATATGAGGATACATTTTCAATATAGGAAACTGGCCAACCCCTTTAAAGGGGTTGTACCATGAAGGATATTCTACATTTTTCAAACCATCACCTGGATCTGAAACTTTTGTAATTGCAGAAAATTTAAATTTAGTATAGTTACTGGGTTATTCACTGAAAACAATTTGTATAGCACCTCCTGCTTTTTCCTCCTTTTTTAATTTCTTTGTCCTGCTCACTGAGATGGAAGCAAATGCTCAGTTCCATCCTTCAACTTCCACTAGCTTCAGAAGAAAGGACACGTCCCCCACTAAGAAAATGCACTCTTCCTAAGCTACCAGCTTGAAATAAATCTAGCAGAGCAATTGGAGCAATGAATTGGGATATCTCTGATAGCTCCATGTCAGGTACTTGTTAGAAAGAAACTGTCATGTACTGTACATGTAATTCTTTACATTAAACATGGGATAAACCTTTTAAAGGCTGTATTCCATAAATAAACAATAAAGTCAGAAAGAATTTTAGCATTTCTTCTCTTTTTTATATGTAAGGCTTCGGACAATGGATTTTCTACTGCCAACACAAATTAAGAAATTAATTAGTGCAGAATTTTTTAATTATTTTGAATAAAATATACACTGTTCAAGAGTAGACATTTACTTTAAAGGGGTTTTATTTACAGATGTAGTTGCTTACCTCACGCTCATCTTCTCCGTGCCTTTTTTTTAGTTTTTTTTCTGCAAAATCATACACTAAGTATATTTCATATTGATGATGTACTAATTTTATGGGACATCACAAACACAATTTTCAATGAGTTTGTCACAGTACTCAATACTAACGACATAGGAATGAGATTTACCTCTGAAATATGTGAAACCTCCACTACCTTTCTAGAGCTAAAAACCAACCAGGGGCCTGATGAAACCTACCTCCACCAACAATTTGTTGCATTGGAAAAGTTATCATCCTCCAGGTCTCAAGAGGGGAATACCAGTGGGCCAGTATCTTCGACCGAGAAGGAATTGTCCTGAAAATTCATCAATCATTTGAATTGGAGCTGAGCTGCAGTACCCTGGCATGGCCTCTACACCATGTATTGAGCTGTGCTCTCTATAGTTTTTGGCATCACGGCTGTAAAAAACGGTTAATTGTTTGGTGGTGCCATGTGTTGGACCCCCACCGATCTGATATTGAAGACCTATCCTGACAATAGGTCATTTATATCTGTAGCCCAGACAACCCATTTAATGGCCTGGCTACATTTGCCTACACAGCTAGTGGAAAGGGTGCCATTGCACAAATAAAGAACAGTGAAAAGATGCAGCACTACACCATTACTGTGATTCCTTTATTCTCAGGATGGAGGGGTCTTAGAGGTTGGACTTTCACTATTCATAAACTTATGGCATATCCTAGCGATATGCCATCACTTTGTAAGATGGAAATACCATTTTAAGGACATTTTTTTTATTTTATTATAATTTAACAATTCAGACAAAAATTCTAATGTCTGTACCCTGGCCCACTTCACTCTCTTTAAATACAACCTGATCCGGTTTGTTAGTCTTTATTGTGTACATGCCGTATGTCCGTAGCAAGTGTCTCATCCACCTACAGAGCCTTCACTGAGTGATCAAGCATCCTACACAACTAATTAGTGTGACCCAAGTGCATTAGCACATAAAATAAATTCAGTCTAATTAGTGTGACCAAAACACATTACCACATTAGAATATGTCATAGTGAAATGCCATTGTATATACTTGTTACTATGATAACATGCAGCAGATGACAACACTTCAATCCAAGTAACAACTGTAGGCCTCATGCACATGCTGTCTGCAAAACATGGATCAGCAGAATATGGATGACATCTTTATGGTGTCCGTTTTTTTGCAGACCCATTGAAGTCAATGGGTCTTTTGCAGTAAAGAATAGGCCATGTTCTATCGTTTGCTGAACGAACATAAATATGCAAAAAGCCCACAAATTATCTGTGCAATTTCCACATCTGTATGCCCGTTCCATAAGCTGATAAAACATTTTATATACTTGGCTGCAAAATGGATACAACAGGGATATCCATATTTTACAGATCCGCGAATTGGGAACTGCAAAATACATACCATGTGCATGAGGCCTTTGAGGTCCAATAAATAGACACAATGAGGGAGACATATCATCTGTAGACACCAGATGGTGTTAAAAAGTCACAAAAACTATGTTTTTATTGCGCAAAAGGGGTTTTACCACTACCTCACCACTTTCCAAAAAGTGAGGGTGTTGGGGCATGATGTGGGCAGGGTCATTGACGACAGCAGATTTTTAATAATGTATATTTATCATCAGTTCTCTGGCGTAAATGATTACTTAAATCTGCTCCAGCTACAAGACATTTAGAGGGGTATTCTGGTTTTGCTTCCCCATCCCGATGACATCATGGTGGGGGTCCAACACATGGCACCACCAAACAATTAACCGGTTTTTACAGCCGTGATGCCAAAAACTATAGAGAGCACAGCTCAATACATGGTCTAGAGGCCATGACAGGGTACTGCAGCTCAGCTCCAATTCAAATGATTGATGAATTTTCAGGACAATTCCTTCTCGCTCGAAGATACTGGCCCACTGGTATTCCCCTCTTGAGACCTGGAGGATAGTCGAAACGTCACCTTGTACTGATGCCTTATGAATAATCACATTGCTTTGAATTGGAGGAGTGCTGCAGCTTTACTATTTTGAGCCTTAAAAGTCTTGCCATACCTCAAATTATTCAAAACTGATTTTACAAACTTTGCTGACCCTTAAGGTGTTCCATAAGAATTGAAGAAAAATGGAGGTGAAATGTCAAAATTAAACTTTTTTTCAGATTTTGCATTTTTATCCATTTTTTCCAGTAACATATCAAGGGTGAATAGCCAAACAAAACTCAATATGTATTACCCTGATTCTTCAGTTTTCAGAAACACCCCACATGTGGTGATAAACTGATGTATGGGCACACGGCAACTTAATTTGGCAAAAAGTTGCCATGTCACATTTGAAGGCCCCCTCACGCACCCCTACAGTAGAAAAATTTACCCCATTTTGTAAACTATGGGATGAGGTGACAGTTTTACTGGTAGTATTTTGGGGTACATCTAGTTTTTGATCACTCAATATTTTTGTGAGGCACGGTAACCACCGTTGTGGCACAGTTTTTTTTATTTTTTTTATGGAGTTCTCCTGACAGGATATATCATGTGTTGATTTTATAGAATTTTTATTTTTTTGTTTCAGTTTACATAATACAGCATTTTTGAAAACAAAAATGTTTTTTTTGTATTTTTTTTCTGAAAGCTATATTTATTTTATTTTTCTGCCGTTCGTCTTGTGCAGTGGCTCTTTTTTTTAAGGAAGAGATGACCTTTTTATTGGTATAATTTTTGGGTACATATGATATTTTGATCATTCAATGTGACACTTTTTTGGGGCAAGGTGACCAAAAAACTGGCTATTTTGGCACAGTTTTTATTATTTTTTTTAACAGTTTTCATATGAGGGGGTAGACCATGTGATATTTTTTATAGAGCAGTTCATTAAGGATGTAGCAATAACTAAAATGTATTTTTTAATTTTTATTTCATTGATGATTGTCTTGTGTAGGAGCTAATTTTTTTTGTGGGAAGAAATTACAGTTTGATTGTTACTATTTTGGGATGCATATGTCTTTTTGATCACTTGGCATTACACTTTTTGTTATATTTTTGTTTTTACAGCAGTCACCTTGGCGGGGTGTAGGTCGAGTGATATTTTTATAGAGCAGGTCATTACGGATGTGGTAATACTTAATATGTCTACTTTTTACATTTATTTTAGTCTTACACAATAAAAGCATTTTAGAAAAAAAAATCATGTTTTAGTGCCATATTTTAAATTTTTTGGGCGATTGTCTTATCTAGCGGCTCAAGAGATGATGGT
Organism: Bufo bufo; assembly: GCF_905171765.1. NCBI lineage: Eukaryota > Metazoa > Chordata > Amphibia > Anura > Bufonidae > Bufo > Bufo bufo. The sequence continues at coordinate 334,109,880 of NC_053390.1, forward strand.
TTGATTGGTACTATTTTGGGGTACATATGTCTTTTTGATTGCTTAATATTAAACTTTTTGTGATGTAATGTGATAAAAAATTGCTTTTTTTAATATTTTTTTTACGGTGTTTACCTGAGGTGGTAGATCATGTGACATTTTATAGAGCCGGACGCGGCGATACCTAATATGTCTATTTTTTTTTTTATTATGCACAATTTTATGGTCAAGGGGCTATTTATTCTTTACTAGAAACTTTATTTTTTTATTATTAAAAAACACTTTTTTTTTACTCTTTATATTTGTCCCTCTGTGGGACTTCAACTTTTCACGGTTTGATCCCTGTTTCAGTACAGTACAATACATGCTGTATTGTACTATATTGAATTGCCAGCATCTTACAATTTAAGACACAGAGTTGCCTAGGAGATCCAG